>NC_142463.1:90007539-90159054 GCF_049115385.1 Moschus berezovskii | reverse complement strand
TTTCTGCATCTATTTGTCATGAAGTGATGGGACTGGATGCCATGATCTTAGCTTTCTGAATGTTGAATTTTAAGGCAACGTTTTCATTCTCCTCTATAACTTTCATCAAGAGACTCTTTAGTTGCTTTTCGTTTTCTGCCATGAGGGTGGTGTCATCTGCCTATCTGAAGTTATTGATATTTCTCCTGGCAATCTTGATTCCAGCTTGTGCTTCATTCAGCCCAGCATTTCACATGATGTACTCTGCATACAACTTAAATAAGCAGGGTGACAATATACAGCCTTGACATATTGGAACCAGTCTGTTGTTCCATGTCCAGTTCTAATTGTTGCTTCTTGACCTGCATACAGATTTCTCAGGAGGCAGGTAAGGTGGTCTGGTATTCCTATCTCTTTAAGAATTTTCCACAGAATCAGCCACAAGTATACATATGTTCCCTCCCTCTTGAACCTCTCTCCCACCCATCTAGGTTGTGACAGAGTACCAGGTTGAGCTCCCTGTGTTATACAGCAACTTCCTATTAGCTATCCATTTTTACATACACTACTGTATATATTTCAATGCTACTCTCTCAATTCATCCCACCCTCTCCTTCTCTTACTGTGTCTACACATCTGTTCTCTATGTTTTTGTTTCTCTGAAAATAGGTTCATCAGTATCATTTTTCTAGATTTCATATATAATATGTTAATATACAATGTTTGTTTTTCTCTTTCTGACTTACTTCACTCTGTGTAACGGGCTCTAGTTTCATCCACCTCATTAGAACTGACTGAAATTCCTTCCTTTTTATGACTGAGGACTATTCCATTGAATATACGTACCACAACTTCTTTATCCATTCATCTGTCAATGGACACCTAGCTTGCTTCCATGTCCTGGCTATTGTAAACAGTGCTTCAATGAAAGCTGGGGTACATGTCTTTTTCAATTATGGTTTTCTCAGGGTATACATGGCACAGTGGTGAAGAATCTGCTTGCCAATGGCGGAGATGAAAGAGATGTGGGTTTGGTCCCTGAGTCAGAAAGATCCCCTCGAGGAGGAAATCGTAGTCCACCCCAGTATTATTGCCTGGAAAATTCCATGGACAGAGGAGCCTCGTGGGCCACACTATATAGGGGTCACAAAGAGTCGACACGACTGAGCAACTGAACATACTCACCCAGTAGTTGAATTGCTGGGTCATGTGGTAGTTTTATTCCTAGCTTTAAAAGGAATATCCATACTGTTCTCCACAGTGGCTATATCAATCTACATTTCCACCAACAGAACAAGAGTGTTCCTTTTTCTCCATACCGTCTCCAGCATTTATTGTTTGTAGAATTTTTAATTTTATTTTTAATTGGAGGGTAATTATTTTATAATATTACATTGGTTTCTGCCATATATCAGCATGAATCAGTTTTATATATATATATATATATCTCCATCCTCTCCCTCTTAAAACTACCTCCCACCTCCCACTCCATCCCAGCCATCTATGTTGTCACAGAGCACTGGATTTGGATTCCCTGCATCATACAGCAAATTCCCACTGACTATCTATTTTACATATGGTAAATGTATATGTTTCAATGCTACTCTCTCAAATCATCCCACCCTCTCCTTACCCAACAGTGTCCAAATTTTTTGATGATGGCTATTCTGACCAGAGCAGGTTTTAGAAAAGGCAGAGGCACCAGAGATCAAATTGCCAACATCCGCTGGATCATGGAGAAAGCAAAAGAGTTCCAGAAAAACATCTATTTCTGCTTCATTGACTATGCCAAAGCCTTTGAATGTTTGGATCACAGTAAACTGTGGAACATTCTGAAAGAGATGGGAATACCAGACCACCTGACCTGCCTCTTGAGAAACCTATATGCAGGTCAGGAAGCAACAGTTAGAACTGGACATGGAACAACAGACTGGTTCCAAATAGGAAAAGGAGTACGTCAAGGTTGTATATTGTCACCCTGCTTATTTAACTTATATGCAGAGTACATCATGAGGAACGCTGGGCTGGAAGAAGCACAAGCTGGATTCAAGATTGCTCGGAGAAATATCAATAACCTCAGATATGCAGATAACACCACCCTTCTGGCAAAAAGTGAAGAGGAACTCAAAAGCCTCTTGATGAAAGTGAAAGAGGAGAGTGAAAAGGTTGGCTTGAAGCTCAACATTCAGAAAACAAAGATCATGGCATCTGGTCCCATCACTTCATGGGAAATAGATGGGGAAACAGTGCTCCTTGGAAGGAAAGTTATGACCAACCTAGATAGCATATTAAAAAGCAGAGACATTACTTTGCCAACCAAGGTCCGTCTAGTCAAGGCTGTTTTTCCCGTGGTCATGTGTGGATGTGAGAGTTGGACTGTGAAGAAAGCTGATCACCGAAGAATTGATGCTTTTGAACTGTGGTGCTGGAGAAGACTCTTGAGAGTCCCTTGGACTGCAAGGAGATCCAACCAGTCCATTCTAGAGGGGATCAATCCTGGGAGTTCATTGGAAGGACTGATGCTAAAGCTGAAACTGCAATACTTTGGCCACCTCATGTGACGAGTTGACTCACTGGAAAAGACTCTGATGCTGGGAGGGATTGGGGGCGGGAGGAGACAGGGACGACAGAGAATGAGATGGATGGATGGCATCACCAACTCGATGGACATGAGTTTGAGTGAACTCCGGGAGCTGGTGATGGACAGGGAGGCCTGGCGTGCTATGATTCATGAGGTCTCAAATAGTCGGACACGACTGAGCGACTGAACTGAACTGAACTGATTCTGACCAGTGTGAGGTGATACCTCATTGCAGTTTTGATTTTCATTTCTCTAATAATGAGCAATGTTGAGAATCTTTTCACATGTTTGTTGGCCATCTGTATGTATTCTTTGGAAAAATGTCTGTTTAGACCTTCTACCCATTTTTTGTTTGGGTTGTTTGTTTTTTTGATGTTGATTGCTATGAACTGCTTTTATATTTTGATGATTAATCGCTTCCTAGTTGTTTCACTGTGATTATTTTTTCCTATTCTGAGGGTTGTCTTTTCATCCTGTTTATAGTTTCCTTCACTCTGCAAAAGGCTTTAAGTTTAATTAAGTCCCACTTGTTTATTTATTTTTTATTTCCATTACTCTAGAAGATATGTCAATGAGGACCTTGTCTAAGTTTCCAAAGAGTGTTCTGTCTGTTTTCCTCTAAGAGTTTTATAGTTGCAGTCTTCCATTTAGGTCTTTAATCCATTTTGAATTTATTTTTGTGTATGGTGTTAGGAAGTGTCTTTAATAATGATTCTGTATATGTAAGATCTTTGCAAAGAACTTTAAATTTAATGATTGAAAATGTACAATTATGTTATATTTTGCTACAGTTTAGTCGCTCAGTTGTGTCTGACTCTTTGTGACCCCATGAACTATGGCACGCCAGGCCTCCCTGTCCATCACCAACTCCTGGAGTTTACCCAAACTCATGTCCATTGAGTCGGTGATGCTATCCAACCATCTCATCCTCTGTCGTCCCCTTCTCCTCCTGCCTTCAGTCTTTCCCAGCATCAGGGTCTTTTCAAATGAATCAGCTCTTCACATCAGGTGGCCAAAGTATTGGAGCTTCAGCATCAGTCCTTCCAATGAATACCCAGGACTGATCTCCTTTAGGATGGACTGGTTGGATCTCCTTGCAGTCCAAGGGACTCTCAAGGGTCTTCTTCAACACCACAGTTCAAAAGCATCAATTCTTCAGCACTCAGGTTTCTTTATAGTCCAACTCTCACATCCATACATGACTACTGTAAAAACCATAGCCTTGACTATATTTTGGTATAATGGATTAAAATTTAACTTTTTGAAAGAAATATTCAGTTTTTTATCCTCAGGAATAAAATTACTGTTCTTGTCCTGACTGTGTAGTTTTGGTAGACTCTGAAACAAGCATTAGTGGTAGTAAACATTTATTGCCAAAGCCATTAATTAGGATTCTAAGGAACATGTGTCATCTTGGGTTCTTGTCATTGATTAAAAATAGTAACCAATGTTAGTCCTGTTCTAGGAAATGCACATTTGTGAGTGGCAACCTTATGGAATTAAAGTTATCATTTATTTATAGGTATTAACAAACTGGAGATAATAGCTCAAACTAACAAATTAATACAGCTATCCAATAAGTAAACAAATCAAACAATAATAAAATAATCAATGAATTGAAACTACCTCATCTGTTCTTTAGAACTGAAATACATTTCCTATGAGCTAACACCTAGACTTCCTGAAACCCTGGTTTTTGCCACTATTTCAACTCACAAATAAATAAATATCTAAATATGTGGGGTCTCTGGGTAGGATGTCCTTATTGAAATCTACTAAGTAACCACTGTATGCCAGGCATTGTGCTAAGCCTAGTATCTGAAATTCTTGCAACCCTTCTACATATTGCTTATTTTAGTCATGAGGAAATCCTGGCTTTTAGAGGTGAAATGACTTGTTCAGAATTACTCAGGCAGAATATTAAAACACTGGAATTGGACTAAAAGCTTCATGATGACAGAGCATATCTCTTTCAGCCACTACTCTACCTCAGAGTCCAGCATGTAGTAAGATTTTTAATAAATATTCATATACTAATGAATGAATAAATATACAAGCAAATGTCTGACTTCATATAAAATGTTCTTTCTATTTTATCAAGTCCCTTCCTCCAATCTTCACAAAATGATACTATGGCCCTGTTAAGTGAAAGATGGGGCTCTAAAATCTGAATTGAGGCTCTCTAGGTAATGGAAGTAGTTGAGAAAATTGAAAGTGTCCAACTCTTTGCAACCCCATAGACTATGGCCCTCCAGGCTCCTCTGTTCATGGAATTCTCCAGACAAAAATATTAGAGTGAGTATCCATTCCCTTCTCCAAGGGATCTTCCCAACCCAAGGATTGAGCCTGGGGCGCCTGCATTGCGGGCAGATTCTTTACCATCTGAGCCACCAAAGATGGAAGAAGTTACTGATGCTAAAAAAAAATTCAATTTCACTTTTTTATACCTAAAAAAGTCAAATACCACTGCAAAGAAAACAGCAAAGATTATTTTATTTAGAGAAAAGTTGTTTAGGAGAAACCTGATTCAGTATTTAAGCTAGCTAGTTATTTTTCGGAAAGGCCACTTCTCAATTTCTAAGAGGTTGTGAAACCATTTTCTACTTTAAAAAAGTACAGATATTTATTTTTTGAAAAACATTCCAATGATGCAAATTTATTCAAGAATGCAAGCTTCAGATATGTTCTGCAGCTGGTACAGATTAGTCAAAGCTAAACACTTTGGGCACTCAAGCCGTATACCAGAGCACAACGAGCAATTACAAGGCTGATCCTTTGACTTCAAGAAGAATTTAAAGTATAATGTCTACATACTGTAAGTCTAAAAAGGGTGAAAATTTCTAAAAAGAAAATAAAAAGTGTTAAAATAATAGCATGTTTGAGCCTAAGTGTTAAGTTCAGTTATTCAACACAATTGGGAAGGTGACATGGTGGATATAATGGTGGAAAAAGCTAATTATATATTTGGCCGCCTACTACTTTTTCTCTTTTTCTTCCTTGTCCCCATCCCTTTGGAACCCCAAGTCCCCTTCTGTTTCAAGGACTGTGGTTGTTGACTCTGTCTAGACTATGACCTGTTTTTATTTCTTTGTGTCAGGTATCACTACTTCATTTCATTTTTCTTGTTTACTTGGTTGTTGACCATCTCCCTCTTGAGACTATAATCCTACAAGAGCAGAAATATATTCTGTCTTGTCTTCTACTGTATCCAATGTAAATACTATGTATATCTCCACACAGCAGATAATAACTGGCACAAAGAAGATAATAACTGTTTGTAGGAAATGATGAAAACAAAATTCTATAGTGTTACCACAAAGTTTGCAGTTATTCTAAGTCATTGGGTTTTTAAGGCCAGCCTTTTAGGGGCTGGTTATTTTCTTTAAGAACTTTGCCCTCAGGGAGAAAAATGGTACTCGTGTGACTGTTGTGACTTTGTTAAATGAGCATTTGTTAAGTAGAGCCCTGGGTGTCTGGTTGCTGAGCCACTGTTCAAGAAAGACCACAAGGGAATTGAAATAGAGAAGTTCATCACTCACAGGTCCTGGAAGGGGTGCACTGTATACCTCAATGAGCCATTCAAGCAGGGCAAGGCAAGATTCAGGCAGAGAGAATGTGGCATGACCTGGGGGCACATGCCTTTATCAGGGTCTCCAGGTGGAATTGGTGTTCCCTGGCCAAGTCCAGATTGGTCAGTTCAAACCAAAAAACAGCAGGAGTTTGGTGAGTGTTGTGGGGTGTCTTATGTAAGGGGTGCACAGGAGAAAGGCCAGCCCAAAGGCGACTAGGGGTGTCATATCAGGATCTTACATTTACTTGTGATTGTAAAGGTGCTATCTAGGGCTAGAGTCAATCAGGGCCCCTACAGGCTGCTTGGTCACACAAAATGGGTTTAAAGCAGCAATATTAGCTACACTCTCAGCAATGACTAGTTAATCAAGCTTCCTCACATGCAAACATAAACAGAGGGAGTGTGTACCACACAACCCTATTCCTTGTACATGTTAAGTTGCTTCAATTGTGTCTGACTCTGTGCAACCCTATGGGCTGTAGCCTGCCAGGCTCCTCTGTCCATTTGATTCTCCAGGCAAGAATACTGGAGTGGGTTGTCATGCACTCCTTGAGGGGATCTTCTCCACCCAGGAATAGAACACACGTCTCTTAAGTCTAACTGCATTGGCAAGCAGGTTCTTTACCGCTAGCGCCATTTTAAAATAGACATGTGAATACTAAAGAAATAAGTTACTTGAATTGTATAAAATTTAAGTGAAGATAAATATTTTTAAAATATGTATAAACTCCAACTCCAGTTCTTCACTGGGTTATTTTATTTATTGTCCGAGCCTCATAGCAAGGTTAATCTTTGCTTGAGGCCAGAAGAACAGTGGGGAACGTGAACTGCTCTAGCACCTGGTCTTCAGACTGATGATAGATGGCTCCAGTCTAGTCTCATTTATCTGTTCATAACCTGTGAAAAGAAAAGGTATTAATTTACCTTCTTAGAACTTTTAAGTGACTTGTGAACAATAGTTAAAAGATTAGGGGGGTCTCTTTTTCCTTTATAAGGCTTTTTTTTTATTGGAGGCTAATTATTTTACAATATTATATTGGTTGGTTTTGCCATACATTGACATGAATCCTCCCCGGGTATACATGAGTTCCCCCCCCAGGACCCCCCTCCCACCTCCCTCCTCCCCTTATCCTCCCCCTGGGTCATCCCCACATCAGTTCAGTTCAGTTCAGTTCAGTCCCTCAGTCGTGTCCGACTCTCTGCGACCCCATGAATCACAGCACACCAGGCCTCCCTGTCCATCACCAACTCCCAGAGTTCACTCAAACTCATGTCCATAGAGTTAGCGATGCCATCCAGCCATCTCATTCTCTGTCGTCCCCTTCTCCTCCTGCCCCCAACCTTTCCAAGCATCAGAGTCTTTTCCAGTGAGTCAACTCGTCGCATGAGGTGGTCAAAGTATTGCAGTTTCAGCTTTAGCATCAGTCCTTCCAATGAACACCCAGGATTGATCCCCTTTAAAATGTACTGGTCCAGGTTTTTTATTTCAAAGTTCCTCTTCATCTTTACTTCTTACTGTTTTTCTTGTGAGATGAAAGAAGAAACAGCTATTTCTCAGAGTGACTCCTTTTATAAAAAAATGTTTGTTTATTTATTTATTAGATTGGATATTTGTTATGGTATATGGGTTTTTTCTTTCCTTATTTTTTTTTAGTTACAGGGTTCAGGATCTTTAGTTGCAGGCCAGGGATCAAACCTGGGTTCCCTACATTGGAAGCATGAAGTCTTAGCCACTGGATCAACAAGGAAATTCCTCTTGGGGAGACTCCTTGAGCTTACATAAATTGTTTAGTGGTTTCTTTCCAACTTAAAAAAAAAAAAAAGGCTTTCTTGGCAACCGTGGCTCTAGTTCACTCAAAGTTTCTCTCTCTCAAACTGTTTTCCAGATATCATGCTTGAAGATTCAGGAGGAAGGGACCTATTTATCTACATAATCACTAGGCTTCTTGGTTCCATTTGGTTTATGTCTTGATTCATTTATCGACTAGATGTGCTCTGTACTAATTTGGTACTGCAGACGGGAAATTATGAAGGTACATTCCTTGCCTTCAGGTTATTTAGAGTCAAATTAGGGAGGCTGAGTACAAACAGATAATGTCAATAAAATGAGATAAAAGTATAACTACTTTAAAGAAGACAGAGAAAGAGGAGTCAGTCAAGACAGTGGCATAGGAAGCTCCTAACCCCATTTCTCCCATGGACACACTGAATGTTCTGCTACTACACCGAAAGCAATTACCTCTGAAAGAAATCCAAAAGCAAAGTGTGTGACTCTTACATACTGGGTGAATGAGAAAATACCATAGCAAAACAGGTAGGAAAGCTGAGTGACACACACTTGCCATAAGCCCCACTCTCCTCCTCAGTTGAGAGGAAAGCCCCAATTCCAAACTTCTGCCTGAATAATTAAGGGTTTGGACCCCATATTTAGGGCCCACTCACTTTTAAGATACCAAGAGATGGGAATCCCAGACCACCTGACCTGCCTCTTGAGAAACCTGTATGCAGGTCAGGAAGCAACTGTTAGAACTGGACATGGAACAACAGACTGGTTCCAAATAGGAAAAGGTGTACGTCAAGGTTGTATATTGTCACCGTGCTTATTTAATTTATATGCAGAGTACATCATGAGGAACGCTGGGCTGGAAGAAGCACAAGCTGGATTCAAGATTGCTGGGAGAAATATCAATAACCTCAGATATGCAGATGACACTACCCTTATGGCAGAAAGTGAAGAGGAACTGAAAAGCCTCTTGATGAAAGTGAAAGAGGAGAGTGAAAAGGTTGGCTTGAAGCTCAACATTCAGAAAACAAAGATCATGGCATCTGGTCCCATCACTTCATGGGAAATAGATGGAAAAACAGTGGAAACAGTGTCAGACTTTGTTTTTTTGGGCTCCAAAATCACTGCAGATGCTGATTGCAGCCATGAAATTAAAAGACGCTTGCTCCTTGGAAGGAAAGTTATGACCAACCTTGATAGTATATTAAAAAGCAGAGACATTACTTTGCCAACCAAGGTCCGTCTAGTCAAGGCAATGGTTTTTCCCGTGGTCATGTATGGATGTGAGAGTTGGACTGTGAAGAAAGCTGATCGCCGAAGAATCGATGCTTTTGAACTGTGGTGTTGGAGAAGACTCTTGAGAGTCCCTTATACTGCAAGGAGATCCAACCAGTCCATTCTAAAGGAGATCTATCCTGGATGTTCATTGGAGGGACTGATGCTAAAGCTGAAACTGCAATACTTTGGCCACCTCATGCGACGAGTTGACTCACTGGAAAAGACTCTGATGCTGGGAAAGGTTGGGGGCGGGAGGAGAAGGGGACGACAGAGAATGAGATGGCTGGATGGCATCACCGACTCTGTGGACATGAGTTTGAGTGTACTCCGGGAGTTGGTGATGGACAGGGAGGCCTGGCGTGCTGTGATTCATGGGGTCGTGGAGAGTCGGACACGACAGAGCGACTGAACTGAACTGAACTGATGAGTGACAGATTCCCAAAATGCTTAACTCTGAAATCCAACAAGGTTTGCATCTATAAGACCCATAAAACTATAGCAAACAAAGAAGAAGTTGTCAACAGATATGAGCACTCACCATGGCTCTCTCCCCAGGGTTCAGCACAGAGAAGGCAGCAAAACTGCTTCTAGTCCTTTACTGAAAAAGTTCTATCTGAATACTTTAAGAGCTTCTACCTGAGGGTCAGGCTTCTAATTTATCATACATTTAGGATCTTGCTATGGTCCTCTGCAGAAACTGCGGAAGATGCTGCACACTTTCCCTGCATTCTCTCTTTAGCCCACTCCAAACAGTGTGTACTCATATCTGGCAACCCTGATCTATTGGCTGCTGACTGGGGGAAGGGCCTCTGGATTTCTTGGCTCTGATAGCCAATGGGGTTTGAATTCATAAGTCCCATAGTACTATGGTGGGCTTCCCTGGTGTCTCAGATGGTAAAGAATCTGCCTGCAACACAGGAGACCTGGGTTCAGTCCCTGGGTAGGGAAGATCCTCTGGAGAAGGGAATGGCAAACCACTCCAGTATTCTTGCCTGGGGAATTCCAAGAACAGAGGCTACAGTTCATGGGATCACAAAGAGTTGGACATGACTGAGCAACTAACACAACATAGAACTATAGTAAACAAAGAAGCAGTTCTTAACAGGTACAGAAGAACTCTGAAACTATACGCTTGGGCAGGGCACAGAGAAAACAGAAAAAATCACCCTATCTCCCAATTTCTTCTTCCTTGGAAGGAGCTCAACTACCTACTTTCTCTGCTACTTCCAGAGGAGCATTCCAATCAGCCTGTATCTAGGTGCTGAATGTGATCCTTTCCTTCAGGATGCTGATATGTCTTGGCATACCCTCAGATATGGGGACATACTAAGAATAAACTTGTACAACAGCTGCCATTGCCTTCTCCGGGACAGCAGCTAGTACAATCAAAAATTTGAGAGGCAAGCAGGAGATTCGTCTGTCTAAACTTTGGATACACAAGGTTCATCTACACTGGACCACTCTATCAAGATAAAGAGAGGTATTTTTATCTGATATTTAGAAATCAACACAGAGAGTAGAGGGAAATGAAAAAAAGAAGAAATATACCCTAGATAAAAGATAAGTCTCCAAAAATAGACCTTGATGAAACAGAGACAAGTAATTTACCTGATAGTTCAAAATAACAGTTACAAAGATGCTCACTTAGGTCAGGACAGCAATTCATGAACAAAATTAGAATTTTGATGAAGAGATAGAAAACACTTAAAAGTACTAAGCAGAAATCACAGAACTGAAATATATAATAACTGAATTGAAAAATTCAACAGAGGGGTTCAGTAGAAGACTAGATCAAGCAGAAGAAAAAAAATAATAAACTCAAAGACCAGATAGTTGAGCTACTCAATCAGAAGAGAAAAAAAGAATTTTTAAAAAGTGAAGATAGCTGTCAACAATGGATAGATCATCCAGGCAGAAAAATCAATAAGGAAATATTGGACTTACACTACACATTAGAAAAACTGACCAAAAGACGTATAACAGAACATTACACCTAACAGCAACGTACTGTACAATCTTCTCAAGCACACATGGAATATTTTCCAGGATACATTGTATTTTAGGCCACAAGATAAATGTTAATAAATTTAAAGTTGATATCATATCCAGCATCTTTTCTGATCAGAACAGTACACAGTTCAGTTCAGTTCAGTCGCTCAGTCGTGTCTGACTCTCTGCGACCCCATGAATCACAGCACGCCAGGCCTCCCTGTCCATCACCAACTCCCAGAGTTCACTCAGACTCATGTCCATCAAGTCGGTGATGCCATCCAGCCATCTCATTCTCTATCGTCCCCTTCTCCTCCTGCCCCCAGTGCCTCCCAGCATCAGAATCTTTTCCAGTGAGTCAACTCTTCGCATGAGGTGGCCAAAGTATTGGAGTTTCATACACAACTAGAAATAAATTACATGAAGAAAACTGTACAATTCAAAACGATGCAGAGATTAAGCCACATTCTCCTAAATAACCAAAGTATCAAAGAAGAAATAAAAGAGAAGCTAAAAATATCTTGAGGTATATGAAAATACAACATATCAAACTTTGGGATGCAGCAAGAGAAGTTCTCTGAGGGAAGTTTATCACAATTAATGCCTATGTTAACAAAAAATCTAAATAAACAAACTATCTCAAGGAACTAGATAAAGAGTAAACTAAGCCCAAAGTTAGTAACAGAAGGGAAATAACAAAGATTAGAGTGAAAATAAATGAA
The DNA here is from genome assembly GCF_049115385.1 of Moschus berezovskii. Lineage (NCBI taxonomy): Eukaryota > Metazoa > Chordata > Mammalia > Artiodactyla > Moschidae > Moschus > Moschus berezovskii. The sequence continues at coordinate 90,147,151 of NC_142463.1, read as the reverse complement.
ATCGAGACTAAACAGATATTAGAAAACATCAAGGAAACTAAGTGCTATTTTTTAAGATGATAAACAAAATACACTTTTAGATAGATTTGCCAAGAAAAAAGAGAAAAAACTCAAATAAACTTATAAATGAAAGCATTGTTATAATTGAGCCCCACAAATTTGAATATTATAGAGATTACACTGAATGATCATACAAAAATAAATTGAACACCTAGAATAAATTAACAAATTCCTAGAGGCAAGCAGCACACCAGGTTTAAACCATAAAGAAATAGAAAACCTGAACAGTTCTATTACTAATAAGGATATTGAGTCAGTAATCTGAGATAATAAAAAACCCATGTCAAGATAACGTCACTGGTGAATTCTACCAAACATTTAAATAAGAATTAATATTAAGACTAGAGTTCTCTTCAAGAAAATTAGAAACACCAAGGGAACATTTTATGCAAAGATGGACACAATAAAAGACAGAAATGGTATGGAGCTAAGAGAAGCAGAAGATATTAAGAAGAAGTGGCAAGAATACACAGAAGAACTATACAAAAAAGATCTTCATGACCCAGATAACCACGATGGTGTGGTCACTCACCTAGACAGACATCCTGGAGTGTAAAGTTAAGTGGGCCTTAGGAAGCATCACTATGAACAAAGCTAGAGAAGGTGATAGAATTCCAGCTGAGCTATTTCAAATCCTAAAAGATGGTACTGTTAAAGTGTTGGACCCAATATGCCAGCAAATTTGGAAAACTCAGCAGTGGCCACAGGACTGGAAAAGGTCAGCTTTCATTCCAATCCCAAAGAAAGGCAATGCCAAAGAATGTTCAAACTACTGCACAATTGCACTCATCTCACAAACTAGCAGAGTAATGCTCAAAATTCTCCAATTCAGGCTTCAACAGTATGTGAAACAAGAACTTCCAGATGTTCAAGCTGGATTTAGAAAAGGCAGAGGAACCAGAGATAAAATTGCCAACATCTGTTGGATCATAGATAAAGCAAGAGAGTTCCAGAAATGCATCTACTTCTGTTTTATTAACTATGCCAAAACTTTTGACTGTGTGAATCACAACAAACTGTGGAAAATTCTTCAAGAGATAGGAATACCAGGACACTTCACCTTCCTCCTGAAAAATCTGTATACAGGTCAAGAAGCAACAGTTAGAACTGGACATGGAACAACAGACTGGATCCAAATTGGGAAAGGAATATATCAAGGCTGTATATTGTCCCCCTGTTGATTTAACTTTTATGGAGAGTACATCACGTTAAATGCTGGGCTGGATGAAGCACAAGCTGGAATCAAGATTGCTGGGAGAAATATCAATAATCTCAGACATGCAGATGACACCACCCTTATGGCAGAAACTGAAGAGGAACTGAAGAGCCTCCTGATAAAGATAAAGAGGAGAGTGAAAAAACTGCCTTAAAACTCAACATTCAGAAAACTAAGATCAAGGCATCTGACCCCATCACTTCATGGCAAATAGATGGGGAAACAATGGAAACAGTGAGAGACTTTATTTTCTTGGGCTTAAAAATCACGGCAGATGATGAGTGCAGTCATGAAATTAAAAGACGCTTACTTCTTGGAAGAAAAGTTATAACCAATCTAGACAGCATATTAAAAGACAGAGACATTACTTTGCTGACAAAGGTCCATCTAGTCAAAGATACAGTTTTTCCAGTAGTCACATATGGATGTGAGACTTGGACCATAAAGAAAGCTGAGCACTAAGGAATTGATGCTTTCCAACTGTGGTGTTGGCGAAGACTGTTGAGAGTCCTTTGGACTGTAAGGAGATCCAACCAGTCCATCCTAAAGGAAATCAACTCTGAATATTCATTGGAAGCACTGATGCTGAAGCTGAATTTCCAAATCTTTGGCCACCTGATGTGAAGAACTGACTCAATGGAAAAGACCTTGATGTTGGGAAAGACTGAAGGCGGGAGAAGAAGGGGATGACAGAGGATAAGATAGTTGGATGGCATCACCAACTCAATGGGCATGAGTTTGAGCATGCTCCGGGAGTTGGTGATGGACAGGGAAGCCTGGCGTGCTGCAGTTCATGGGGTTGCAAAGAGTCGGACATGACTGAGCGACTGAACTGAACTGAACTGAATTAATCCACTCTTTCACTGTATGTATAGGACAGGTAGGGTTTCAACTTTAAACTGAGACCCAAGTACAAACTGTACCTCTTTGGGCCCAAAACCTTATTCCTTGGCCTCAAGTACCATTAAAAAACAAGTGTCTTATTTACTGAGATTGGTAAATGCCTCAAGGGTGGCTCTGACTTCAACATTCACTCACTCCCCTAGTTTTTACCTTCTTCCTCTTCCTCTCTTTGAGCTCAGTCATGCACCTGAAAGTGTTGTTGTTTTAATTTAGAATTTAGGAATTTCTAGATGTTATTATCTTAACTAATAAAGTATTAAAAAGTGGAAACAGGGTAGAGCTTACACATACACAGATACTTTTAGGTAGATCTTTCAGATTATCTGCTCTACCCTATAACCACTTCTTTAATGTGCTATTTGTTAAGATATTTGAATTGGTATTTCTCGTAATTGAGATGAAAGGCATCCTAACTTAATTGCAATGTCCTAAGGAGAGTTGGACTGTGAAGAAAGCTGATCGCTGAAAAATTGATGTTTTTGAACTGTGGTGCTGGAGAAGACTCTTGAGAGTCCCTTTTACTGCAGGAAGATCCAACCAGTCCATTCTAAAGGAGATCAATCCTGGGTGTTCATTGGAAGGACTGATGCTAAAGCTGAAACTGCAATGCTTTGGCCACCTCATGCGACGAGTTGACTCACTGGAAAAGACTCTGATGCTGGGAAGTTGGGGGCAGGAGGAGAAGGGAACGACAGAGAATGAGATGTCTAGATGGCATCACCGACTCGATGGACATGAGTTTGAGTGAACTCCGGGAGTTGGTGATGGACAGGGAGGCCTAGCATGCTGTGATTCATGGGGTCGCAGAGAGTCGGACACGACTGAGTGACTGAACTGAACTGAAGGAAAGTGAAGAGGAACTAAAAAGCCTCTTGATGAAAGTGAAAGAGGAGAGTGAAAAAGTTGGCTTAAAGTTCAACATTCAGAAAACTAACATCAAGGCATCTGGTCCCATCACTTCATGGGAAATAGATGGGGAAACAGTGGAAACAGTGTCAGACTTTATTTTTTGGGCTCCAAAATCACTGCAGATGCAGATTTCAGCCAGAAAATTAAAAGACACTCCTTGGAAGGAAAGTTATGACCAACCTAGATAGCATATTAAAAAGCAAACACATTACTTTGCCAACCAAGGTCTGTCTAGTCAAGGCTATGGTTTTACCCGTGGTCATGTATGGATGTGAGAGTTGGACTGTGAAGAAAGCTGATCGCCGAAGAATTGATGCTTTTGAACTGTGGTGCTGGAGAAGACTCTTGAGAGTCCCTTGGACTGCAAGGAGATACAACCAGTCCATTCTAAAGGAGATCAGTCCTGTTCATTGGAAGGACTGATGCTGAAACTGAAACACCAATACTTTGGCCACCTCATGCAAAGAGTTGACTCCTTAGAAAAGACCCTGATGCTGGGAGGGATGGGGGAAGGAGGAGAAGAGGAGGACAGAAGATGAGATGGCTGGATGGCATCCCCGACTCAATGCACATGAGTTTGAGTGAACTCCGGGAGTTGGTGATAGACAGGGAGGCCTCAGTTCAGTTCAGTTCAGTCGCTCAGTCGTGTCCGACTCTCTGCGACCCCATGAATCACAGCACGCCAGGCCTTCCTGTCCATCACCAACTCCCGGAGTACACTCAAACTCATGTCCACAGAGTCAGTGATGCCATCCAGCCATCTCATTCTCTGTCGTCCCCTTCTCCTCCTGCCCCCAACATTTCCCAGCATCAGAGTCTTTTCCAGTGAGTCAACTCGTCGCATGAGGTGGCCAAAGTATTGCAGTTTCAGCTTTAGCATCAGTCCTTCCAATGAACACCCAGAATCGATCTCCCTTAGAATGGACTGGTTGGATCACCTTGCGGTACAAGGGACTCTCAAGAGTCTTCTCCAACACCACAGTTCAAAAGCATCAATTCTTCGGCGATCAGCTTTCTTCACAGTCCAACTCTCACATCCATACATAACCACGGGAAATACCATAGCCTTGACTAGACGGACCTTTGTTGGTAAAGTAATGTCTCTGCTTTTTAATATACTATCAAGGTTGGTCATAACTTTCTTTCCAAGGAGTAAGCGTCTTTTAATTTCATGGCTGCAATCAGCATCTGTAGTGATTTTGGAGCCAAAAAATAAATAAATAAATAAAGTCTGACACTGTTTCCACTGTTTTTCCATCTATTTCCCATGAAGTGATGGGACCAGATGCCATGATCTTTGTTTTCTGAATGTTGAGCTTCAAGCCAACCTTTTCACTCTCCTCTTTCACTTTCATCAAGAGGCTTTTTAGTTCCTCTTCACTTTCTGCCAGAAGGGTGGTGTTATCTGCATATCTGAGGTTATTGATATTTCTCCCAGCAATCTTGAATCCAGCTTGTGCTTCTTCCAGCCCAGCGTTCCTCATGATGTACTCTGCATATAAGTTAAATAAGCAAGGTGACAATATACAGCCTTGATGTACTCCTTTTCCTATTTGGAACCAGTCTGTCGTTCCATGTCCAGTTCTAACAGTTGCTTCCTGACCTGCATACAGGTTTCTCAAGAGGCAGGTCAGGTGGTCTGGGATTCCCATCTCTTTCAGAATGTTCCACAGTTTATTGTGATCCACACAGTCAAAGGCTTTGGCATAGTCAATGAAGCAGAAATAGATGCTCTTCTGGAACTCTCTTCTTTCTCCATGATCCAGCGGATGTTGGCAATTTGATCTCTGGTGCCTCTGCCTTTTCTAAAACCAGCTTGAACATCTGTGAGTTCACGGTTCACATACTGCTGAAGCCTGGCTTGGAGAATTTTGAGCATGACTTTACTAGCGTGTGAGATGAGTGCAATTGTGCGGTAGTTGGAGCATTCTTTGGCATTGCCTTTCTTTGGGATTGGAACGAAGACTGACCTTTTCCAGTCCTGTGGCCACTGCTGAGTTGTCCAAATTTGCTGACATATTGAGTGCAGCACTTTCACAGCATCATCTTTCAAGATTTGAAACAGCTCAACTGGAATTCCATCACCACCACTAGCTTTGTTCATAGTGATGCTTTCTAAGGCCCACTTGACTTCACATTCCAAGATGTCTGGCTCTAGGTCAGTGATCACGTTATCGTGACTATCTTGGTCGTGAAGATCTTTTTTGTACAATTCTTCTGTGTATTCTTGCCACCTCTTCTTAATATCTTCTGCTTCTGTTAGGTCCATACCATTTCTGTCCTTTATCGAGCCCATCTTTGCATGAAATGTTCCCTTGGAATCTCTAATGTTCTTGAAGAGATCTCTTGTTTTTCCTTTTCTGTTGTTTTCCTCTATTTCTTTGCATTGATCACTGAGGAAGGCTTTCTTATCTCTCCTTGCTATTCTTTGGAACTCTGCATTCAGATGCTTATATCTTTGCTTTTCTCCTTTGCTTTTCGCTTCTCTTCTTTTCACAGCTAGCCTCCTCAGATAGCCATTTTGCTTTTTTGCATTTCTTTTCCATGGGGATGGTCTTGGTCCCTGTCTCCTGTACAGTGTCACGAACCTCTGTCCAGAGTTCACAGGCACTCTATCTATCAGATCTAGTCCCTTAAATCTATTTCTCACTTCCTCTGTATAATCATAAGGGATTTGATTGAGGTCATATCTGAATGGTCTAGTGGTTTTCCCTACTTTCTTCAATTTCAGTCTGAATTTGGCAATAAGGCGTTCATGATCTGAGCCACAGTCAGCTCCTGGTCTTGTTTTTGCTAACTGTATACAGCTTCTCCATCTTTGGCTGCAAAGAACATAATCAATCTGATTTCGGTGTTGACCATCTGGTGATGTCCATGTGTAGAGTCTTCTCTTGTGTTGTTGGAAGAGGGTGTTTGCTATGACCAGTGCATTCTCTTGACAAAACTCTATTAGCCTTTGCCCTGCTTCATTCCGTGCTCCAAGGCCAAATTTGCCAGTTACTCCAGGTGTTTCTTGACTTCCTACTTTTGCCTTCCAGTCCCCTATAATGAAAAGGACATTTTTTGGGGGTGTTAGTTCTAAAAGGTCTTGTAGGTATTCATAGAACTGTTCAACTTTGGCTTCTGCAGCGTTACTGGTTGGGGCATAGGCCTGGATTACTGTAATATTGAGTGGTTTGCCTTGGAAACGAACAGAAATCATTCTGTCGTTTTTAAGATTGCATCCAAGTACTGCATTTCGGACTCTTTTGTTGACCATAATGGCTACTCCATTTCTTCTAAGGGATCCCTGCCCACAGTAGTAGATATAATGGTCATCTGAGTTAAATTCACCCATTCCAGTTCATTTAGTTCACTGATCCCTAGAATGTCTATGTTCACTCTTGCCATCTCCTGTTTGACTACTTCCAATTTGCCTTGATTCATGGACCTAACATTCCAGGTTCCTATGCAATATTGCTCTTTACAGCATCGGACCTTGCTTCTATCACCAGTCACATCCACAACTGGGAATTGGTTTTGCTTTTGCTCGGTCCCTTTATTCCTTCTAGAATTACTTCTCCACTGATCTCCAGTAGCATACTGGGCACCTACCGACCTGGGGAATTCCTCATTCAGTATCCTATCATTTTGCCCTTTGATACTGTTCATGGGGTTCTCAAGGCAAGTATACTGAAGTGGTTTGCCATTCCCTTCTCCAGTGGACCACATTCGGCTGTGGTCCATGTGATCAGATCAACTAGTTTCCTGTGATTATGATTTCAGTGTGTCTGCCCTCTCATGCCCCCTCGCAATACCTACCATCTTATTTGGGTTTCTCTTACCTTGGTCGTGGAAAATCTCTTCACAGTCGCTCCAGCAAAGTGCAGCCGCTGTACCTTACCTTGGAAGAGGGGTATCTCCTCAAGGCCGCCCCTCCTGACCTTAAACGTGGAGTAGCTCCTCTTGGCCCTCCTGCGCCCACGCAGCCACCGCCTGTTGGACGTGGGGCAGCTCCTCTCGGCCGCTGGCCCTGGCCTCAGGGAGGCCTGGTGTGCTGCAATTCATGGGGTTGCAAAGAGTCGGACATGACTGATCGACTGAAGTAAACTAAACTGAAGGTGATCATAGGGCTTCCCAGGTGGTACTAGTGGTAAAAAACCCACCTGCCAATGCAGGAGATATTAGAGACATGGGTTCAAAACACAGGTTTGATCCCTGCATCAGGAAGATCCCCTGGAGGAGAGCATGACAACCCACTCCAGTATTCTCTCCTGGAGAATCCTCCCTCCAGAGGAGCCTGGAGGGCTATAGTCCATAGGGTTGCAAAGAGTCGGACATGACTGAAGTGACTTAGTACGCATGCAAGGTGATCATATCTCTTTGTAGATATTTTATCTCAACTGCTTTAAAATGTCTAGCAAAGTTAGTAACTTCAGGGAGCACAATGGTACCTCTCCCTAACTTCCAAGAAATAACCAGTGTAGATATGACCTGAATTACTATCTCCTTTCCTAAATGAACAAATGTTTTATTCTTATATAGTGCTATCCTTTGTGTCCTGGCTATTCTTTTGTGGGGGGGCTGCACCACATGGCATGTGATATCTCAGTTCCCTGACTAGGGATGGAACATGCATCCCCTGCAGTGGAAAAGTGGAGTCTTAACTACTGGACAACCAGGGAAGTCCATGTCTATTCTATTTTAATCCTTAAATTTGGGCCTGGCTATTTACTTTGCTTAGGTTCATGAGTTGTTAGCAAATAGAGACTTCAAAGGTGCTTGTGCACTTGAGTTTACACTTGCGTCTTTGACACTAACACAAGAACGTGCCAGGAACATTGTGTTCGAGGATGATAAACAGGTAGAGCAGAGACTCATGCAAGCCAACTCATATGAGGCATGCGAGATCAGTCAAAAAACACTCCATCCTTGGACATGTGAACAAGCTCAAACAAGATTCGCAGAGCCACCTAGCTAACTTCCTATAGGCTCCAGATTCATAAGCAAAAAATATTTGCTATCTAATGCCACTGAAGCTTTATTCCTCTTTGTTATACAACATGTTTATAGCAACAGATAACTAATAGGTTGCAAAATCTGTTTCTGCTGAAAGAAGTTTATTTTGCCTCTTTTTCTTCAGAGAGAGTTACCTTCTCTTTGCTCTTTCATTAATCAGTTAGGAATTAGTTCAGTTCAGTTCAGTCGCTCGGTCGTGTCTGACTCTTTGCGACCCCATGAATCACAGCACGCCAGGCCTCCCTGTCCATCACCAACTCCCGGAGTTCACTCAAATTCATATCCATCGAGTCGGTGATGCCATCCAGCCATCTCATTCTTTGTTGTCCCCTTCTCCTCCTGCCCCCAATCCCTCCCAGCATCAGAATCTTTTCCAGTGAATCAACTCTTTGCATGAGGTGGCCAAAGTATTGGAGATTCAGCTTTAGCATCAGTCCTTCCAATGAACACCCAGGACTGATCTCCTTTAGAATGGACTGGTTGGATCTCCTTGTAGGCCAAGGGACTCTCAAGAGTCTTCTCCAACACCACAGTTCAAAAGCATCAATTCTTCAGCGATCAGCTTTCTTCACAGTCCAACTCTCACATCCATACATGACCACTGGAAAAACCACAGCCTTGACTAGACAGACCTTTGTTGGCAAAGTAATGTCTCTGCCTTTTAATATGCTGTCTATGTTGGTCATAACTTTCCTTCCAGGGAGTAGGCATCTTTTATGGCTGCAATCAGCATCCGCAGTGATTTGGAGCCCCCCAAAAATAAAGCTTGACACTGTTTCCACTGTTTCCCCATCTATTTCCCATGAAGTGATGGGACCGGATGCCATGATCTTAGTTTTCTGAATTTTGAACTTCAAGCCAACTTTTTCACTCTCCTCTTTCACTTTCATCAAGAGGCATTTTAGTTCCTGTTCACTTTCTGCCATAAGGGTGGTGTCATCTGCATATCTGAGGTTATTGATATTTCTCCCGGTAATCTTGATTCCAGCTTGTGCTTCTTCCAGCCCAGCGTTCCTCATGATATACTCTGCATATAAGTTAAATAAGCAGGGTGACAATATACAGCCTTGATGTACTACTTTTCCTATTTGGAACCAGTCCATTGTTCCATGTCCTGTTCTAACTGTTGTTTCCTGACTTGCATAGAGGTTTCTCAGGAGGCAGATCAGGTGGTCTGGTATTCCCATCTCTTTCAGAATGTTCCACAGTTTGTTGTGATCCACACAGTCAAAGGCTTTGGCATAGTCAATGAAGCAGAAATAGATGTTTTTCTGGAACTCTCTTGCTTTTTCCATGATCCAGCGGATGTTGGCAATTTGATCTCTGGTGCCTCTGCCTTTTCTAAAACCAGCTTGAACATCTGGAAGTTCACGGTTCACATATTGCTGAAGCCTGGCTTGGAGAATTTTGAGCATGACTTTACTAGCGTGTGAAATGACTGCAATTGTGTGGTAGTTTGAGCATTCTTTGGCATTGCCTTTTTTTGGGATTGGAATGAAGACTGACATTTTCCAGTCCTGTGGCCAATGTTGAGTTTTTCAAATTTGCTGGCATATTGAGTGCAGCACTTTCACAGAATCATCTTTCAGGATTTGAAATAGCTCAACTGGAATTCCATCACCTCCACTAGCTTAGTTCATAGTGATGCTTTCTAAGGCCCACTTGACTTCACATTCCAAGATGTCTGGCTCTAGGTGAGTGATCATACCATTGTGATTATCTTAGTCATTAACATCTTTTTTGTACAGTATCTAGCTATTATCTACATAATGATTAGATGAATTTTGGATGTTACTTTTCTCATATAGCAAGAGGTGTTAGTTAAGCAGATACTGGCATCAATTCAATGGCCCAGAACCTTAGGACTGAGATTTCTGTGATGATCTTGACTTTTCCCTCATTATTTCAGGGTAGATATGTAGCCCAAATCCTCACATTCATATTCTTGGAAGAAGGAAATAGGAAAGAAGAGGGAGAAGGTAATATCAGGAAAAGGAGAAAGTGAATGCAAGCAATTTCCTTTTAAGGGTTTGACAAGGAAATTGAACACATTATTGTACTTATATAGTTGGAAATGTTGATTCCAACTTGGTAGTCACTTGCCCTGCTACAATTTTTTTTTGGGCAGGAGAGAAAGTTCTGTAATTGTTAGAAAGAAAGGGAGAATGACTACTAGGAAACCTGGATGTGACACAACACAATTAATTGAGCTGTTTATTTCTGAGCACCTTTTAATTCTGATATCCAACAAAGTAAATCCAACTGCTATTTTATCTTCTTTATTATGAATTAATCTTGTTTCCATTCTTTCCAATAGAATTTTTTAATATTGTGAGATAATCTTGAAACTCTAATCTTTAAAAGACTGATGAGAAAGAACATTTTTCATGAACAGAGGTAAAAAAAAAACTACACAAAAGACATTGTAGGTAAAATGCTAAGGTGAAGCATAATAAGTTGAGCTACAAGAAAACAATGGAAATCATTGGCTTCCATTATCTCAAATAGCAGTCAACATCATTATGGTCATATCAGTACAAGTAATCAATAGCATCAAACCACAACATCCAAAATCAAGCATTGTTGAGTGTTTATTATGTTTCTGGTTCAAAAGAAAATAAAATCAAAACTTAAAAACATATGCCCCAAATAGAAAATTACAGATGAAAGGAAAGTATTAAAACATATTTAACTGCCTATAGGAACTAAAACTCTGAACCTTAATGCTGTGTAGAGAGATAAGCTATAAATACTGTTGGAGGTTTTTGGTCAAGTCATTAATATTTTTTCTCTGTTTTCACAGTGGAAAACTGAAACAATACAGATGAAGAGTTTTGTAAACTACGAAGCAATGCGAATGATGATGATATGGGGAAATCAAATAACAAGTCTGAAAGTCAGAACTGAAGCCAGCGAAATTCAGAACTTAGCATTGGATTGACCTGTGTGACACAAAGTTTCACCCCATTGTTTTGTAAAATAAAAAATAAATTGTGAAGTCACAGATGGACTGAAAAGAGACTAGACTTTTTAAAAGGGTCGATGCATGTTACAGGATGCTCGGGGCTGGTATGCAGGGATGACCCAGAGGGAGGATAAGGGGAGGAGGGAGGTGGGAGGGGGGTTCGGGAGGGGGAACGCACGTACACCCGGGGCGGATTCATGTCACTGTATGGCAAAACCAACCAATATAATATTGTAAAATAATTAGCCTCCCAAAAAAAGAAAATAAGCTGTTTACACAACAACAAAAATTAATAAATAAAATAAAGTTACTATATTCCATCACCTAATAACAACTACTGTTAATATTTTGATGTGTATCCTTTCATATTTTTCTCTTTCTATTCTCCCTCTCTTAGCACACATGCACTCACACATACACCACACATATTCTTACAAAAATCAGTTAATATTGTTCTCTTTGTTTTATAATAATTTAATGTAACATTTATAAACTTACATAATAAATATATTTCAGCAATATTCTTATTGGCTGATTTTTATTTAATTGTATGACTGTCACATCATTTATTTAAATAATGTACCATTGTTATTATTTGTTACTTTATGAAGTGCTCTTGTTAATATCTGTGTCATATATATATACATATTTTTTCATTTTCTTTCAAAAATGTATAAACTTGATTAACAGGAAGTACAGAGGTTGGACTATCTTCAGGGTGATTTGATTCAGTGGTGCTAAGTGGCGCTAGTGGTAAAGACTCCATCTGCCAGTGTAGGAGATGCACGAGACACAGGTTCTCCATCTCTGGGCTGGGAAGATCCCCTGGGGCAGGAATGGCAACACACTCCGGTATTCTTGCCTGGGAAATGCCATGGACAGAAAAGCCTGTGGGCTACCATCCATGGGGTCGCAAAGAGTTGGACACTACTAAACACAACACACATACGATTACATAAAAGAGAGTAACTTTGTCTATAGTTCTGCTGTACTTGGTGTTACTTCCATGTTTAGGCTGGCTTTCTTCACAGGCTTAAGATAGACATAGTAATAATCACAGACACGTGCCTCGTTGTAAACATCCAGAGGAACAGAGAAAAAGTGACTCTAAAAACCACAGAACAAGAATTCTTCTGTCCAATCAGGACCAGCTTAAGTTCTATGCCTACCTCTCAATCAAAATCTGTCAGCAGAGAGTGCTATGGAATAAATGGCCTACTCGTGATTTCTGGACAACTGCCTAGGGAAATAAACTAACATGATTGACTTAATCAGAGCTCAACCCCAAAGGTGAACTAGTTCTTCTAACCAGACTGGAGCTATACAATGAGAAAGAAGTAGAAATGAATAGTCCACTACATTTGGCTCTGATCTCATGGTTTAATGTCGTAAAATTGGGAAATGCATATAAAACAAAGAGATGGTAATACTGGTTGCTACTGGAAATATTATAAAATTATAAAACTTTAAAAAATTGGATTGCATGTTTTATGGGTATGACTACACAAACTGAAATTGACAGTCATACATATAAACCTCATTTTCATTGGAGACTTTTTTTTTCTGGAAACCACTGGTTTCTTGTCAATTATTCTATTTACTATTTTGGTAATCTTCTCTGAGACATATATCTCATCTGTAGCTTTTTCCCAGAGAAAATATTTCTCTCCCAAGACCTTTAGGTACTCTGCAGTTTTCTCTTAAGTCTCTAGGATTTTAGATTTGCCTCACGTTTTCTGCAAAAAAGCAAGTGATGCATCTACATGTGGATTTCTTTCCATTTGTAATGACTGGAATTTGAACCTGAAGATCTGTAGACTGATGGATTTTTCAGTTTGAGGAAAATTCTCAGCTCTTATCTCTTCAAATATTGCATCTACTCTATATCCTCTTCATCTGAGACTCTAATCAATTATAAAGTTTAGTATATCATCATAACTCTCTATCTGTTCTACCTTCTTCATCTTTTTGTCTATATACTTCCTTTTGCATAACTTGCTTAAGCTCTGTTTCAATTCATCAGTTCTTGCTCAGTTTATCCTAATCTGCTCTTGAGTAGCTGAATTTTAAATTTGGTTGTTATTTGTTTCCAGAAGTTTTACTTTGTTCTTTTCTAGCTGTTGAATTACTTTGTATAGTTTTCTATTCCCTGAAGATATTTTCAGCTCTTCTTTTATTTCATTAAACACAATAAACATTGTTGTTTTATACTCTGTGTCAAAGACTACAGTATCTGAAGGCTTTGTGAGTCCTTTCCCTTCATTAACTATTTAGTTTATTTTCCTATTTTTATTCTTTATGTCTTATTTTCTTATATGCCTGGTTATCTTTTACTGTGTTATGGTCATTGTTATTGAGTAAATATTTGTAAACATAATTTTCTCTATAGGATAAAGTTGCCTTCTTCTAGAAAGAATTTGCATTTGCTTCTGCCTGATGCTTGAGTATGTTACCAGTCTGGGAATTACTTTGAACCAATTTCAAATATTTATATTTTCCTGACCAACTGAAGTGATGTGAAGCCAGTTGGAAAAAACAAAACAAAACTGTGTAAAGGCCAAGTTTCTTCTAATTTGCTCTTTCCCAGAGAACAGTACCTTTTGAAATCTTGACTCATTGAAGAGGGGGTATTTTTCTTTTTAGGCTTCTTATTGCTTTAACCCTGGAAATGGATTTTTGTATCCTCTTGCTTCATAAGACTCCTAAAATCAAAGTTTAAATTTTCCAGCACTGGCAAGTACTTTCAGGGTAAAAGAGGATTTCATTTTTTGCTTAATTGGATGAGTTCCTTTACCCTTCACTTTTGACTTTAAAAAAAATTGTTTTAATATAAATATTTTTATTTTAGTTGTTTTTATGAGAGAGTTTGATCCAAATAACCTAAACTGCCATTATAAGAAACTAGCAGTCTTTATTCATATGTCATTTTGCACTTTGCCTGATTACATAGTTTGGATGTGTGTGTGCTAAGTTGTTTCAGTCGTGTCCAACTCTTTGCCATTCTATGGACTCTAGCCCATCAGACACATCTCTCCATAGGACTCTCCAGGAAAGAATACTGAAGTGAGTTGCTGTGCTCACCTCCAGGGCAATCTTCCAGACCCAGGGATTTAACCCACATCTCTTAGAGCACCTGCATTGGCAGACGGGTTCTTTAAGTTCCAAATAAACCAAAATTTCTGGATGAAAGTGAAAACATATTGCTAATGCTTTGGATACACATTAATAAATTTTGCCCTACATAGTTTATTTACTTTAGTTTTCCAACAATAATTCAAGACAGCTATTTTCCCATATTTCAGCCAGTACCATTAATTTTTTTCTTCTTTTTTGTGTGTTATTTTTTAAATTTATTTTTTTATTGAAGTATAATTGCTTTACAGAATTTTGCTGTCTTTCTGTCAAACCTCAACATGAATCAGCCAGAAGTATACATGTGTCCCCTCCCTTTTGAAACTCCCTTCCATCTCCCTCCCCATCCCACCCCTCTAAGTTGATACAGAGCCCCTGTTAGAGTTTCCAGAGCCATAGAGCAAATTCCCGTTGGCTATCTATTTTACATATGGTAATGTAAGTTTCCATGATACTCTTTCCATACATCTCACCCTCTCCTCCCCTCTCCCCATGTCCATAAGTCTATTTTCTATGTCTCTTTCTTCGCTGTTGCCCTGTAAGTAAATTCTTCAGTACCATTTTTCGAGATTTGTATATATGTGTTACAATACGGTATTTCTCTTTCTCTTTCTGACCGACATCACTTTGAATAATAGGTGTTAAGTTCACCCACCTCATTAGAACTGACTCAAATGTGTTCCTTTTTATGGCTGAGTAATATTCCATTGTATATATGTACACATCTTCTTTATCCATTCATCTGTTACTGGACATCTAGGTTGCTTCCATGTTCCAGCTATTGTAAATAGTGCTGCAATGAACAATGGGACACACGTGTCTCTTTCAATTTTGGTTTCCTCAGGGTATATGCCTAGGAGTGGGATTGCTGGGTCATATGGTGGTTTTAGTCCTAGTTTTAAGAATCTCTGTACTGTCTTCCATAGTGGCTGTATCAATTTACATTCCCACCAACAGTGCAAGAGCATTCTCTTTTCTCCACACCCTCTCCAGCATTTATTGTTTATAGACTTTTTGATGAAGGCCCTTCTGACTGGTGTGAGGTGATACCTCATTGTAGTTTTGATTTGCATTTCTCTAATAATGAGTGATATTGAGCATCTTTCCATGTGTTTGTTAGCCATCTGTATGTCTTCTTTGGAGAAATCTCTGTTGAGGTCTTTTTCCCACTTCTGGGTTGTTTTTTTCTGGCATTGAGTTATATGAGCTGCTTGTATATTTTGTAAATTAATCCTTTTTCAGTTGTTTCATTTGCTATTATTTTCTCCCATTCTGAGGGTTGACTTTTCACCTTGTTTATAGTTTCCTTTGCTGTGCAAAAGCTTCTAAGTTAAATAGGTCCCATGTGTTTACCTTTGTTTTTATTTCTGTTACTCTAGGAGGTGGGTCATAGAGGACCTTACTTTGATTTATGTCATCGAGTGTTCTGCCTATGTTTTCCTCCAAGAGTATTTACAGTTTCTGGTCTTATATTTAGGTCTTTAATCCATTTTCAGTTTATCTTTATGTATGGTATTAGGAAGTGTTCTAATTTCATTCTTTTACACGTAGCTGTCCAGTTTTCCCAGCACCATTTATTGAAGAGGCTGTCTTTGCCCCATTGTATATTCTTGCCTCCTTTGTCAAATATAAGGTACCAGGTACACAAAGGTGCATGGGTTTATTTCTGGGCTTTCTATCTTGTTTCATTGGTCTATATTTCTGTTTTGGTGCCAGTACCATACTGTCTTGATGACTGTAGCTTTGTAGTATAATCTGAAGTCAGGAAGTTGATTCCTCCAGCTCCATTCTTCTTTCTCAAGACTGCTTTGGCTATTCAGGGTCTTTTGTGCTGCCATATGAATTGCAAAATTTTTTGTCCTAGTTCTGTGAAAAATGCCATTGGTAATTTGATAGGGATTGCATTAAATCTGTAGATTGCATTTGTAGTATAGTCATTTTCACAATATTAATTCTTCCTACCCAGGAACATTGAATATCTCTCCATCTGTTTATGTCATCTTTGATTTCTTTCATTCAGTTCAGTTCAGTTCAGTCGCTCAGTCGTGTCCGACTCTCTGCGACCCCATGAATCACAGCACGCCAGGCCTCCCTGTCCACCACCAACTCCCGGAGTTCACTCAAACTCATGTCCATCGAGTCAGTGATACCATCCAGCCATCTCATCCTCTGTCGTCCCCTTCTCCTCCTGCCCCCAATACCTCCCAGCATCAGAGTCTTTTCCAGTGAGTCAACTCGTCACATGAGGTGGCCAAAGTATTGCAGTTTCAGCTTTAGCATCAGTCCTTCCAATGAACACCCAGGATTGAGCTCCTTTAGAATGGACTGGTTGGATCTCCTTGTAGGCCAAGGGACTCTCAAGAGTCTTCTCCAGCACCACAGTTCAAAAGCATCAATTCTTCGGCGCTCAGCTTTCTTCACAGTCCAACTCTCACATCCATACATGACCACGGGAAAAACCATAGCCTTGACTAGACGGACCTTTGTTGACAAAGTAATGTCTCTGCTTTTTAATATACTATCTAGGTTGGTCATAACTTTCCTTCCAAGGAGTAAGTGTCTTTTAATTTCATGGCTGCAATCAGCATCTGCAGTGATTTTGGAGCCCAAAAAAATAAAGTCTGACAATATTTCCACTGTTTTCCCATCTATTTCCCATGAAGTGATGGGACCAGATGACATGATCTTTGTTTTCTTTCATTAGTGTCTTATAATTTTGTGTGTACAGTTCTTTTGTCTCCTTAGGTAAGTTTATGCCTAGATATTTATTTTTTGTTGTTGCAGTGGTGAATGGGATTGATTCCGTAATGTCTCTGATTTTTCATTGTTAGTATATAGAAATGCAAGTGATTTCTGTGTATTGATTTGTAACCTACAACTTTGCTAAATTCACTGATTAGCTCTAGTAAGTTTCTGATACTATCTTTAGGGTTTTCTATGTACAGTATCATGTCATCTGCAAACAGTGAGACCTTTACTTCTTCTTTTCTGATGTGGATTCCTTTTGTTTCTTTTTCTTCTCTGATTGCTGTAGCTAGCACTTCCAGAACTACGTTGAATAATAGTGGTGAAAGTGGACTCCCTTGTATTGTCCCTGATCTTAGAGGGAATGCTTTCAGTTTTTCACCACTGAGAATAATGTTTGCTGTAGGCTTATCATGTATGGCCTTTACTGTGTTGAGATAGGTTCCTTCTATGCCCATTTTTTTTGAAAAGTTTTAATCATAAATGGGTGTTGAATTTTGTCAAAGGCTTTTTCTGCATCTATTGAGATTATCATATGGTTTTTATCTTTCAATTTGTTAATATGTTGTATAATACTAATTGATTTGTGTATATTGAAGAATCCTTGCATCCCTGGAATAAGCCCAACTTGATTATGGTGTATGAGCTTTTTGATGTGTTCCTGAATTCTCTTTACTAAAATTTTGTTGAGGATTTTTGCATCTGTGTTCATCAGTGATATTGGCCTGTAGTTGTCCCTTTTTGTGTTGTCTTTGCCTGGTTTTGGTATCAGGGCGATGGTGGTCTCATAGGGTGAATTTGGAAGTGTTCCTTCCTCTGAAATTTTTTGAAGAGTTTTAGAAGGATAGGCATTAACTCTTCTCTAAATGTTTGATAGAATTCTCTTGTGAAGCCATCTGGTCCTGGGCTTTTGCTTTTTGGGAGATTTTTGATCACAGCTTCAATTTCAGTGCTTGTAATTGGGTTGTTCATAATTTATATTTCTTCCTGGTTCAGTCTTGGAACACTGAACTTTTCTAAGAATCTGTCCATTCCTTCCAGTTTATCTATTTTATTGCCATATAGTTGTTCATAATATTCTTATAATCCTTTTTATTTCTACACTTTCTGTTGTAACCTCTCCTTTTTAATTTTTAACTTTGTTGGTTTGATTCTTCTTTCTTTTTTTCTTGATGAGTCTGTCTAAAGGTTTGTCAATTTTGTTTATCTTCTCAACGAACAAGCTTTTAGTTTTATTAATCTTTACTATTGCTTTTTTCATTTCTTTTTCATTTATTTCTGCTTGGATCTTTATGATTTCTTTCCTTCTACTAAATTTTTTTTCTTCTTTTTCCAGTTGTTTTAGGTGTAAAGTTAGGTTGTCTATTCAATGTTTTTCTTGTTTCTTGAGGTAGGATTTTATTGCTATAAACTTCCCTCTTAGAACTGCTTTTGCCCCATATCATAGGTTTTGAGTTGTGTTTTTCATTGTCGTTTGTTTCTAGAATTTTTTTGATTTCCCTTTTGATTTCTTCAGTAACCTGTTGGTTATTTAGAAACGTGTTGTTTAGTCTCCATGTGTTTGTGTTTCCTACCCCTTTTTTTGTAATTGATATCTATTCGCACAGCATTGTGGTTGGAGAAGATGCTTGATATGATTTCAATTTTCTTAAATTTACTGAAGTTTGATATGTGCCCCAAGATGTGGTCTCTTCTGGAAAATGTTCCATGTGCACTTGAGAAGAAGGTGTGTTATTCTGCATTTGGATGCAATATCCTGAAGGTATCAATGAGATCCATCTCATCTAATGTATCATTTAAGAATTGTGTTTCCTCATTAATTTTCTGTTTTGATGATCTGTTCACCGGTGTAAGTGGGGTGTTAAAGTCTCCTACTATTATTGTGTTACTGTCAATTTCTCCTTTTATGTCTGTTAGTGTTTGTCTTATGTATTGAGGTGCTTCTATGTTGGGTGCATAGATATTTACAATTGTTATGTCTTCCTCTTGGATTCATCATTTGATCATTATGTAGTGTCCTTCCTAATCTCTTGTAATCTTCTTTAGTTTAAGGTCTATTTTGTCTGATATGAGGATTGCTACTCCAGCTTTCTTTTGCTTCCCATTTGCATGGAATATATTTTTCCATCCTCTCACTTTCAGTCTTTATGTATCTTGAGGTCTGAAGTGAGTTTCTTGTAGACACCATATACATGGGTCTTGTTTTTGTATCCATTCAGCCAGTCTGTGTCTTTTGACTGAAACATTTAACCCATTTACATTTAAAGTAATTATTTATATATATGTTCCTATTGCCATTTTCTAATTGTTTGGGGTTGATTCTGCAGATTTTTTTTCTGTTGTATTTCTTGACTATACAAGTCCATTTAACATTTGTTGTAAAGCTGGTTTGGTGGTACTGAATTCTCTTAACTTTTGCTTGTCTGAAAAGTTTTTTATTTCTCCATTAATTTTGAATGAGATCCTTGCTGGGTACAGTAATCTTGGTTGTAGATTTTTCCCTTTCAGTACTTTAAATATATCCTGCCATTCCCTTCTGGCCTGCAGAGTTTCTGCTGAAAGATCAGCTGATAAGCATATAGGGTTTCCCTTGTCTGTTACTTGTCGCTTCTCCCTTGCTGCTTTTAATATTCTTTCTTTGTGTTTAGTCTTTGTTAAGTTCATTAGTATCTGTCCTGGCATGTTTCTCCTTGGGTTTGTCCTGTATGGGACTCTTTGCATCGCTTGCATTGATTGTCTATATCCTTTTGGGAAATTTTCCATGTTGGGAAAATTTTAAACTATAATCTTTTCAAAAATTTTCTCATACCCTTTCTTCCCCTCTTCTTCTTCTGAGGCCCCCATAATTTGAATGTTGGTGCATTTGGTTTGGTCCTAAAGGTCTCTGAGACTGTCCTCAGCTCTTTTCATTCTTTTTGCTTTATTCTGCTCTTCAGAAGTTATTTCCACCATTTTATCTTCCAGCTCACTGATTCGTTCATCTGCTTCAGATATTCAACTATTGATTCTTTCTGAGTATTTTTAAATTCAGTAATTGTGTTGTTTGTCTCTGTGTGTTTATTCTTTAATTCTCCTAGGTCTTTGTTAATTGATTCATGCATTTTCTCCATTTTGTTTTCAAGGTTTTTGATCATCTTTACTATCATCATTCTGAATTCTTTTTCAGGTGATTTGCCTATTTCCTCTCCATTTATTTGGACTTCTGTGTTTCCAGTTTGTTCCTTCATTTGTGCAGTATTTCTCTGCCTTTTCATTATTTTTTTTAAGGTATTGTGTTTGAAGTCTCCTTTTCCCAGGTTTCAAAGAAAGTTGAATTCTTTCCTTGAAGAAGGTTGAATTCTTTCTTCCTTTTGGTCCGCCCTCCTAACATTGGTTCAGTGGCTTGTGTGAGCTTTATATACAGTGAGATGTGTGCTGAGCTTTTGTTTGTTTGTTTGTTTGTTTGTTTTTCCTCTGATGGGCAAGGGTAAATGAGGTGGTAGTCCTGTCTGCTGATGATTTGGTTTGTATTTTTGTTTTGTTTGTTGTTTAGATGAGGTGTCCTGCACAGGGTGCTACTGGTGGTTGCATGATGCAGTCTTGTATTCAAGTGGTTTCCTTTGTGTGAGTTCTCACTATTTGATACTCCCTTGGGTTAGTTCTCTGATAGTCTAGGGTCTTGGAGTCAGTGCTCCCACTCCAAAGGCTCAGGGCTTGATCTCTGTTCAGAAACGAATATTCCACAGTGGTTTGTTATGGCGTTGAGATTAAAACAAATATCCAACAACAAGAAACCAAAGATGAAGCCCAGACAAATGGCAGTTACAAAATCAGACAAATAATAATTAAAATAATGGAATATACACATATACATATACACCCATGAGCAAAGTGAAAATAACCCAACAACAACAAAAAAAAGTACAGTAGATTGACCTGGAAAACAAAGGAAATCAAAAATTATATTTACCAGTTAAGAACAAAACTAACTTAAACACAAACTGGGAAACAAAACTAAAGCAAGGTGCCAAGTGGGGAATAAAGCATTGAAAATAAAACTAGCAAATGCATTGAGAGGAAAGGAAAGAAAGAATAGATATACAAAGTTAAATAGAGGTAGATGAAGAAGATTTATATACATTAAAGATTAACTGCAAGGGGGAAAGAATAGTAGGAATGGCAAACAAAGAATAAATGTAGAAAAAATATAAAAGGTTTAAAAAATGAAAATTATAAAAAAGAGAAAACAAAATGGAAGAAGAAAGAAAACAGGGGGAAAAAAGAAAAACTCCACAGAATTGCAAAATCACAATGTTGAGGCAGAGGTTTATAACAATAGAAAGTGTGACTGAATATACACATATACATATATATCCATAGGCAAAATCAAAACAGTCCAACAAAAATAAAGTATGATAGTTTGACCTGGTGAACAAAGGAAACCAAAAATTATATCTACCAGAACAAAACTAATTAAAGCATAAACTGGAAAACAAAACTAATGCAAGGTGCCAACTGGGGGATAAAGCAATGAAAATAAAACTAATAAGTATGTTGAGAGGAAAGAAGAGAAAGAAAAGAAAGAAATAATAGATATGTGAAGTTAAATAGAGGAAAATAAAGATTTATATATGATAAAGATGAACTGCCATGGGAAAAGACCAGTAGGAAAAGCAAGCAAATGAATAAATGTAGAAAAAATAATAATAGGTTTAAAGAATTAAAATTTTAAAAAGATAAAAGAAAAAATAAAGAGGAAAACTCCACAGAACTGCAAAAACCCAATACAGAGACAGAGGTTTATGACAATAAAAATGTGACTGAGGGGAAAAAAAAAAAACTCAAAGGCTTAATTGGATTTCTCAGTGCCAATAAAGGAGAAGGTGATGGCACCACCCACTCCAGTATTCTTGCCTGGAAAATCCCAAGGGCGGAGGAGCCTAGTAGGCTGCAGTCCATGGGGTCGGGAAGAGTCAGACACGACTGAGCAACTTCACTTTCCCTTTTCACTTTCATGCATTGGAGAAGGAAATGGCAACCCACTCCAGTGTTCTTGCCTGGAGAATCCCAGGGATGGCGGAGCCTGGTGGGCTGCCGTCTATGAGGTCGCACAGAGTCAGACACGACTGAAGCGACTTAGCAGCAGCAGCAGCAGTGCCAATAAAATTGACAACTACTACGTGTGGGGAGAGAGGAAAAAAGAAAAGAAAAAAATCCAAAAGAATCTACAGAACAAGTAAAAAAATAAGAATAATAAATGTCTTTCTTGATCAGTGCTGTCAGAGTCCTTTCCCTTGCTGGGAGTCACAACCCATCTTACCTCCTTAAGATGTCCTCCAACACAGTGCTGATCTCTGAATCTGCTGTGGGGGCACCTCAGATTCTAATCTGGTCCTACTCCTGTCCTACTCTGTCTTGCCTCCAATGTCGACAGCTGTCAGAGCTAGTGTGTTTTCTTTTGTGGGAGCTCTCAATGGCCTTTTATATATTTCATAGACACAGAGTCTGCTTAGTTGACCATGTGGATTTGATCTGCAGCTTATACAGCTGGTGAGGAGGTTTTGGGTCTTCTTCCTTAGCCAAACTGCCCCTGGGTTTCAATTGTGGTTTTATTTCTATCTCTTCATGTGGGTCGTCCACTGGGGTTAACTCCTGAGGCTGCTTTGGAGGGCTTGGGTTTGCCCCTGTGAGGGCCAGGTGTGGAGGTAGTGCAGCAGCTTGGGTCGCAGGGGTTCTGGCAGCACCAGGTACTCAGGGGGGTTGGTGACTAGGGTAGCAGGAAATATTCTCTAGAAGGGTATGGCAAACAGTATTGGCCAATACACTCCAGCATTCTTGCCTGGAGAACCTCCTCTCTGACAGAGAAGCCTGGAAGGCCACAGTCTACAGGTCATAAAGAGTTGGACACTATTGAAGCAACCCTGCACGCATAGACACGACTAATTTTTCCCCCACTGTGGCAACTCTGCCCCAGTGAGAGTTGAACGTGAAGGTGGCACAGCTGCTTGGCTAGTGGGGACCTGGGCAGTGCTAAGTGTGTAGGGACATGGACCACCTCCACCGCAGGAGTTATGGCCATATCAGAGTCTTTTTCTATGAACCTCTTGTAGCTGGCAATCAGAAGGCCTCTTTGGCCAGTCTTTCCCCATAGCTTCACCCATTCAGGCATTTAGAGAGCTCCTTTGCCTGGGGTCCTTCTCTGTTGTTCAGTGCATCAGGCACATAGAGGGTCCTCCTTCACTGAGGCCCTACTCTGTGGATCAGCACATCAGGCACTTAAAGGGGCACCCTGGGCACCCCAACCATCAAAACAAGACCCAGTTTTCCCCTCAGTCAGTCTCTTCCATCAGGAAGTTTCCATAAGCCTCTTATCCTTCTCCATCAGAGGGCAGACAGAATGAAAACCACAGTCACAGGAAATTAACCAATCTGATCACATGGACGACAGCCTTCTCTAACTCAATGAAACTATAAGCCATGTTGTGTAGGGCCATCCAAGAGGGATGGGCCATGGTGGAGAGTTCTGACAAAACGTGGTCCACTGGAGAAGGGAATGGCAAACCACTTCAGTATTCTTGCCTTGAGAACCCTATGAACAGTATGAAAAGGCAAAAAGATAGGATGCTGAAATATGAACTGTCCAATATGGTACTGGAGATCAGTGGAGAAATAATTCCAGAAAGAATGAAGAGACGGAGCCAAAGCAAAAACAACACCCATTGCAGATGTGATTTGTGATGGGAATCAAGTCCAATGCTGTAAAGAACAATATTGCATAGAAACCCAGAATGTTAGGTTCATAAATCAAGGCATATTGGAGGTGGTCAAACAGGAGATGGCAAGAGTGAATATCAACATTTAGGAATCAGTGAACTAAAATGTACTGGAATGGATGAATATAACTCAGATGGAGTAGCCATCATAGTCAATAGAAGAGTCCGATATGCAGTACTCGACTGCAATCTCAAAAACGACAGAATGATCTCTGTTCATTTCCAAGGCAAACCATTCAGTAATCCAAGTCTATGCCCTTAACAGTAATGCTGAAGAAGTTGAAGTTGAACAGTTCTTTGAAGACCTACAAGACTTTCTAGAACTAACACCCAAAAAGATATTCTTTTGATTATAGGAGACTGGAATGCAAGAGTAGGAAGTCAAAAAATACCTGGAGTAACAGACAAATTTGGCCTTGGAGTACAAAATAAAGCGGGACAAAGGCTAATAGAGTTTTGCCAAGAGGCCACACTGCTCATAGCAAACACCCTCTTCCAACAACACAAGACAAGACTCTACACATGGACATTCACCAGACGGTCAATAGCAAAATCAGATTGATTATATTCTTTGCAGCCAAAGATGGAGAAGCTCTATACAGTCAACAAAAACAAAATGGGAGCTGACTGTGGCTCAGATCATGAACTCCTTATTGCCAAATTCAGACTTAAATTCAAGAAAGTAGGGAAAACCACTATACCATTCAGGAATGACCTAAATCAAATGCCTTATGATTATACAGTGGAAGTGAGAAATAGATTGAAGGGACTGGATCTGATAGACAGAGTGCCTGAAGAACTATGGACGGAGGTTCGTGACGTTGTACAGGAGGCAGTGATCAAGACCATCCCCAAGAAAAAGAAATGCAAAAAAGCAAAACAGCTGTCTGAGTAGGCCTTACAAATATCTGTGAAAAGAAGAGAAGCAAAAGTCAAAGGAGAAAAGGAAAGATATATCCATTTGAATGCAGAGTTCCAAAGAATAGCAAGGAGAGACAAGAAAGCCTTCCTCAGTGATCAGTGAAAAGAAATAGAGGAAAATAATAGAATGGGAAAGACTAGAGATCTCTAAAGGAAATTAGAGACACCAAGGGAACATTTCATGCAAAGAAAGGCACCATAAAGGACAGATAGTATGAACCTAACAGAAGCAGAAGATATTAAGAAGAGGTGGCAAGAATACACAGAACTATACAAGAAAGATCGTCATGACCCAGATAATCACGATGGTACGATTAGTCACCTAGAGCCAGACATCCTGGAATGTGAAGTCAAGTGGGCCTTAGTAAGCATCACTATGAACAAAGCTAGTGGAGGTGATAGAATCCCAGTTGAGCTATTTCAAATCCTAAAAGATGTTGCTATGAAAGTGCTGCACTCAATATGCCACCAAATTTGGAAAACTCAGAGTGGCCACAGAACTTGAAAAGTTCAGCTTTCATTCCAGTCTCAAAGAAAGGCAATGCCAAAGAATGCTCAAACTACCGCACAATCGCACTCATCTCACATGCTACTCAAGTAATGCTCAAAATTCCATAAACCAGGCTTCAACAGTATGTGAACCGGTGAACTTCCAGATGTTCAAGCTGGATGTGGAAAAGGCAGAGAAACCACATATCAAATTGCCAGTATCCATTGATCATCGAAAAAGTGAGACAGTTCCAGGAAAACATGTACTTCTCCTCTATTGACTACGCCAAAGCCTTTGACTGTGTGGATCACAACAAACTGTGGAAAATTCTGAAAAAGATGGGAATACCAGACCACCTGACCTGCCTCCTGAGAAATCTGTATGCAGGTCAAGAAGCAACAGTTAGACCTGGACATGGAACAACAGACTGGTTCCAAATTGGGAAAGGAGTACGTCAAGACTGTATATTGTCACCCTGCTTATCTAATTTATATGCAGAGTACATCATGAGAAACACTGGGATGGATGAAGCACAAGCTGGAATCAAGACTGCTGGGAGAAATATCATTAACCACAAATATGCATATGACACCACCCTTATGGCAGAAAGTGAAGAGGAACTAAGGAGCCTCTTGATGAAAGTGAAAGAGGAGAGTGAAAAAGTTGGCTTAAAACTCAACAATCAGAAAGCTAAGATCATGGCATCTGACCCCATCACGTCATGGCAAATAGATGGGGAAACAATGGAAACAGTGACAGACTTTATTTTCTTGGGCTCCAAAATCACTGCAGGTGATGAGTACAGCCGTGAAATTAAAAGACACTTGCTCCTTAGAAGAAAAGTTATGACCAACCTCAGTTCAGTTCATTTCAGTCATTCAGTAGTGTGCGACTTTTTGCAACCCCATGGACTTCAGCACTCCAGGCCTCCTTGTCCATCACCAATTCCCAGAGTTTACTCAAATTCATGTCCATTGAGTTGGTGATGCCATCCAACCATCTCATTCTCTGCTGTCCCCTTTTTCTCCCGACTTCAATATTGCCCAGCACCAGGGTCTCTTGCATTGAGTCAGTTCTTTGCATCAGGTGGCCAAAGTATTAGAGTTTCTCAGCTTCAACATCAGTCTTTCCAATGTATATTCAGGACTGATTTCCTTTAGGATGGACTGGCTGGATATCCTTGCAGTCCAAGGGACTCTCAAGAGTCTTCTCCAACACCACAGTTCAAAAGTATCAATTCTTCGGTGCTCAAATTTCTTTATAGTCCAACTCTCACATCCACACATGACTACTGGAAAAACCATAGCTTTGACTAGACAGACCTTTGTTGGCAAAGTAATGTCTTTGTTTTTTAGCATGCTGTCTAAGTTGGTCATAACTCTTCTTTCAAGGAGCAAGAGTCTTTTAATTTCAAGGCTGCAGTCACATCTACAGAGACTTGGAGCACAAGAAAATAAAGTCTCTCACTGTTTCCATTGTTTCCCCATCTATTTGCCATGAAGTGATGGGACCAGATGCTATGGTCTTAGTTTTCTGAATGTTGAGCTTTAAGCCAACTTTTTCACTCTCCTCTTTCACTTTCATCAAGAGGCTCTTTAGTTTCTCTTCACTTTCTACCATGAGGCTGGTGACATCTACATATCTGAAGTTAATATTTCTCCTGGCAATCTTTATTTCAGATTGTGCTTCATCCAGCCCAGCGTTTCTCATGATGTAGCCTTCACATAAGTTAAATAAGCAGGGTGACAATACAGCATTGATGTACTCCTTTCCTGATTTGGAACTAGTCTGTTGTTCTATATCCAGTTCTAACCTCTGCTTCCTGACCTGCATACAGATTTCTCAAGAGGCAGGTCAGGTATCTGGTATTCCCATTTCTTGCAGAAATTTCTACATTTGTTGTAATCCACACAGTCAAGGTTTGGGCATAGTCATGAAGAAGTACATGTTTTTCTGCAACTGTCTTGCTTTTTCAATGATCCAATGGATGTTGGCATTTGATCTCTGGTTCCTCTGCCTTTTCTAAAACAAGCTTGAACATTTGGAAGTTCATAGTTCACGTACTGTTGAAGCCTGGCTTGGAGAATTTTGAGCATTACTTGATTAGCATGTGAGATGAGTGCAAATGTGCAACATTCTTTGGCATTACCTTTCTTTCGGACTGGAATGAAAACTGAACTTTTCAAGTCCTGTGGCCACTCTGAGTTTTCCAAATTTGGTGGCATATTGAGTGCAGCACTTTCATAGCAACATCTTTTAGGATTTGAAATAGCTCAACTGGAATTCCATCACCTCCACTAGCTTTGTTCATAGTGATGCTTATTAAGGCTCACTTGACTTCACATTCCAAGATGTCTGGCTCTAGGTGACTGATCGTACCATCGTGATTATCTGGGTCATGACGATCTTTCTTGTATAGTTCTGTGTATTCTTGCCACCTCTTCTTAATATCTTCTGTTTCTGTTAGGTTCATACCATCTGTCCTTTATGGTGCCTTTCTTTGCATGAAATGTTCCCTTGGTGTCTCTAATTTCCTTTAGAGATCTCTAGTCTTTCCCATTCTATTATTTTCCTCTATTTCTTTTCACTGATCACTGAGGAAGGCTTTCTTGTCTCTCCTTGCTATTCTTTGGAACTCTGCATTCAAATGGGTATATCTTTCCTTTATTCCTTTGCCTTTCACTTTTCTTTTCACAGCTATTTGTAAGGCCTACTCAGACAGCTGTTTTGCTTTTTTGCATTACTTTTTATTGGGGATGGTCTTGATCCTTGTCTCCTTTACAATATCACAAACCTCCACCCATAGTTCTTCAGGCACTCTATCTAGCAGATCTAATTTCTTGCATTTATTTGTCACTTTCACTGTATTATTGTAAGGGATTTGATTTAGGTCATACCTGAGTGGTCTAGTGGTTTCCATACTGTCTTCAATTTAAATCTGAATTTGGCAATAAGGAGTTCATGATCTGAGTCACAGTCAGATCCTGGTCTTGTTTTTGCTAATTGTATAGAGCTTCTCCATCTTTGGCTGCAAAGAATATAATCAACCTGATTTCGGTGTTGACCATCTGGTTATGTCCATGTGTAGAGTCTTCTCCATGTTGTTGGAAGAGGGTGTTTGATATGACCAGTGCGTTCTCTTGGCAAAAATATATTAGCCTTTGCCCTACTTCATTCCGTGCTCCAAGGCCAAATTTGCCTGTTACTCCAGGTGTTTCTTGACTTCCTACTTTTGCATTCCAATCCTCTATAATTAAAAGGACATCTTTTTGGGGTGTTAGTTCTAAAAGGTCTTATAGGTCTTCATAGAACCGTTCAACTTCAGCTTCTTCAGCGTTACTGGTTGGGGCATAGGCTTGGATTACTGTAATATTGAATGGTTTGCCTTGGAAATGAACAGAGATCATTCTGTGGTTTTTGAGATTGCATCCAAGTACTTCATTTCGGACTCTTTTGTTGACCATGATGGCTACTCCATTTCTTCTAAGGGATTCCTGCCCACAGTAGTAGATATATTGGTCATCTGAGTTAAATTCACCCATTCCAGTCCATTTTAGTTCACCGATTCCTAGAACGTCTACGTTTACTCTTGCCATCTCCTGTTTCACCACTTCTAATTTGCCGTGATTCATGGACCTAACATTCCAGGTTGCTATGCAATATTGCTCTTTACAGCATCAGACCTTGCTTCTATCACCAGTCACATCCACAACTGGGTTTTGCTTTTGCTCCATCCCTTCATTCTTTCTGGAGTTATTTCTCCACTGATCTCCAGTAGCATACTGGGCATCTACCGACCTGGGGAATTCCTCATTCAGTATCCTATCATTTGGCCTTTTGATACTGTTCATGGGTTTCTCAAGCAAGTATACAGAAGTGGCTTGCCATTCCCTTCTCCAGTGGACCACATATGGACGGAGGTTCATGACATTGTACAGGAGACAGGAACCAAAACGATCCCCATGAAAAGAAATGCAAAAAAGCAAAATGGCTGTCTGAGGAGGCCTTAAATAGCTGTGAAACGAAGAGAACTGAAAAGCAAAGGAGAAAAGGAAAGCTATAAGCATCTGAATGCAGAGTTCCAAATAGCAAGGAGAGATAAGAAAACCTCCCTCAGCGATCACTGCAAAGAAATAGAGGAAAACAACAGAATAGGAAAAACAAGAGATCTCCTCAAGAAAATTAGATACCAAGGGAACATTTCATGCAAAGATGGGCTCGATAAAGGACAGAAATGGTATGGACCTAACAGAAGCAGAAGATATTAAGAAGAGGTGGCAAGAATACACAGAAGAACTGTACAAAAAAGATCTTCACGACCAAGATAGTCACGATAACGTGATCACTGACCTAGAGCCAGACATCTTGGAATGTGAAGTCAAGTGGGCCTTAGCCAGCATCACTATGAACAAAGCTAGTGGAGGTGATGGAATTCCAATTGAGCTATTTCAAATCTTGAAAGATGATGCTGTGTAAGTGCTGCACTCAATATGCCAGCAAATTTGGAAAACTCAGCGCTGGCCACAGGACTGGAAAACGTCAGTCTTCATTCCAATCCCAAAGAAAGGCAATGCCAAAGAATGCTCAAACTACCGCACAATTTCACTCATCTCACACATTAGTAATGTCATGCTCAAAATTCTCCAAGCCAGTCTTCAGCAATATGTGAGCCGTGAACTTACAGATGTTCAAGCTGGTTTTAGAAAAGCCAGAGGCACCAGAGATCAAATTGCCAACATCCGCTGGATCATGGAGAAACCAAGAGGGTTCCAGAAAAACATCTATTTCTGCTTCATTGACCATGCCAAAGCCTTTGACTGTGTGGATCACAACAAACTATGGAAAATTCTGAAAGAGATGGGAATACCAGACCACCTGACCGCCTCTTGAGAAACCTGTATGAAGGTCAGGAAGCAACAGTTAGAACTGGACATGGAACGACAGACTGGTTCCAAATAGGAAAAGGAGTACATCAAGGTTGTATACTGTCACCTTGCTTATTTAACTTATATGCAGAGTACATCATGAGGAACGCTGGGCTGGAAGAAGCACAAGCCGGAATCAAGATTCCCAGGAGAAATATCAATAACCTCAGATATGCAGATGACACCACCTTTATGGCAGAAAGTGAAGAGGAACTCAAAAGCCTCTTGATGAAAGTGAAAGAGGAGAGTGAAAAGTTGGCTTGAAGCTCAACATTCAGAAAACAAAGATCATGGCATCTGGTCCCATCACTTCATGGGAAATAGATGGAAAAACAGTGGAAACATGTCAGACTTTATTCTTTTGGGCTCCAAAATCACTGCAGATGGTGATTGCAGCCATGAAATTAAAAGACACTTACTCCTTGAAAGGAAAGTTATGACCAACTTAGATAGTATATTAAAAAGCAGAGACATTTCTTTGCCAACCAAGGTCTGTCTAGTCAAGGCTATGGTTTTTCCCATGGTCATGTATGGATGTGAGAGTTGGACTGTGAAGAAAGCTGATCGCTGAAGAATTGATGCTTTTGAACTGTGGTGTTGGAGAAGACTCTTGAGAGACCCTTGGACTGCAAGGATATCTAACCAGTCCATTCTAAAGGAGATCAATCCTGGGTGTTCATTGGAAGGACTGATGTTAAAGCTGAATCTCCAATACTTTGGCCACCTCATGCGACGAGTTGACTCACTGGAAAAGACTCTGATGCTAGAAGGGATTGGGGGCAGGAGTAGACGGGGACGATAGAGAATAAGATGGCTGGATGGCTTCACCGACTCGATGGACATGAGTTTGAGTGAACTCTGGGAGCTGGTGATTGACAGGGAGGCCTGGCATGCTGTGATTCATGGGGTCGCAAAGAGTTGGACATGACTGAGCGATGAACTGAACTGAACTGAACTGATAGAGCTTCTCCATCTTTGGCTGCAAAGAATATAATCCTTCTGATTTTGTCATTGACCATCTGGTAAATGTCCATGTGTAGAGTCTTCTCTTGTGTTGTTGGAAGAGGTTGTTTGCTATGACCAGTGCGGTCTCTCGGCAAAGCTCTATTAGCCTTTGTCCTGTTTCATTCTGTACTCCAAGATTTAATTTGCTTGTTACTACCAGTATTTCTTGACTTCCTACTTTTGCATTCCAGTCCCCTATAATGAAAAGGACATCTTTCATGTATATTTATTTTAGAAGGTCATGTACGTCTACATAGAACTGTTCAGCTTCTTCAGCATTGGTGGTCAGGGCATAGACTTGGATTACTGTGATATTGAATGGTTTGACTTGTAAATGAACAGAGATCATTCTGTCGTTTTTGAGATTGCATCCAAGTACTGCATATCGGACTCTTTTGTTGACTATGACCGCTACTCCATTTCTTCTAAGGGATTCTTGCCCACAGTAGTATACATAATGGTCATCTGAGTTAAATTCACCCATTCCAGTCCATTTCAGTTCATTTTTATGACTAACCTAGACAGCATATTAAAAAGCAGAGACATTACTTTCCCAACAAAGTTCTGTCTAGTCAAAGCTTTAGTTTTTCCAGTAGTCATGTATGGATAGGAAAAGGAAATGGCAACCCACTCCAGTATTCTTGCCTGGAGAATCCCAGGAACAAAGGAGCCTGGTGTGCTGCCATCTATGGGGTCGCACAGAGTCAGACACAAGTGAAGCGACTTAGCAGCAGCAGCAGGTATGGATATGAGAGTTGGACTATAAAGAAAGCTGAGCACTGATAAATTTATGCTTGTGAACTGTGGTGTTGTAGAAACCTCTTGAGAGTCCCTCGAACCACAGGGAGATCCAACCAGTCCATCCTAAAAGAAACCAGTCCTGAGTATTCATTGGAAGGACTGATGTTGAAGCTGAAACCCCAATACTTTGGCCACCTGATGCAAAGAACTGACTCATTTGAAAAGACCCTGATGCTAGGAATGATTGAAGACAGGTTGAGAAGGGGATGACATAGGATGAGATGGTTGGGTAGCATCACCAACTCAATGGTGATGAGTTTTAGTAAGCTCCAGGAGTTGGTGATGGACAGGGAGGCCTGGCATACTACAGTCCATGTGGTCGCAAAGAGACACGACTGAGCGACTGAACTGAACTCTGTAGTTCAGTGCCTCAGGCATTTGATGGGGCAGCCTCTCTATTGTTCAGCTGCTGATGCTGGCATGTGGGGAAAGAAAGGCTATGGTGATCATTCCACCCGCTACGCGTGACTCAGCAGTATCCCCTTGCTTCCATGGCTGCCTGGCTTTCCTCCACCAACATTTCCCACCATAATCTCCTCCCTCACATCTGCTCAATCCATTTCTCCGCAGTGAACAGTACCCCTCACCCTGGGATTGCTGCACAATCCCTTAACTCCAGCTCCCAGCTGCTGCCCCTTCCAGGAGACCAGCATTCCTGTAAAGGGTATGTATGGCTGTGGCAAGGGCTGTCTGATTCTCATTCCATTTAGGCTGCCACAGATCAGCCGTTTCACTCTCAGCCTTAAATGTTTCTCCTCGGATTCAGGCAATTATCCCACTGTGAGGATAGGATCCTACTTCAGTTCCCCCACGCAGTGAGGGCAGGTGCAGTCCTACTCCTGTCTTTCCCTAGTTCCTTTGTCCTACTCAGTTTTGTGTGGTTCCGTCTATTCTTTTCCACCAGTCAGGTATCCTCTCTGCTCTCAGCTGGTGTTCTTCACTCATTTCTGTGTCTGAAGGTGTATTTCTGATGTATCCGTGGAGAGAGATGTACTCCACATCCACCTACTACTCCACCACCTTGTTCTCCAGCCAGTACTATTATTTTTTTCTTTTTTACTAATTTATATTTTTTACTTTACAATATTGTATTGGCTTTGCCATACATTGACATGAATCTGTCACTGGTGTACATGTGTTCTTCATCCTGAACCTGCCTCCCTCCCATCCCATCCCTCTGGGTCATCCCAGTGCACCAGCCCCAAGCACCGTGTATCATGCATCAAACCTGGATGGGCAATTCGTCTCACATATGATAATATGCATATTTCAATGCCATTTTCCCAAACCATCCCACCCTCACCCTCTCCCACAGAGTCCAAAAGACTGTTCTATACATCTGTCTTTTGCTGTCTCGCATACAGGGTTGTCATTACCATCTTTCTAAATTCCATATAGATGTGCGTTATAATACTGTGTTGGTGTTTTTCTTTCTGGCTTAATTCACTCTGTATAATAGGCTCGAATTTCATCCACCTCATTAGAACTGATCTAAATGTATTCTTTTTAATGGCTGAGTAATATTCCATTGTGTGTATGTACCACAGCTTTCTTATCCATTCATCTGCTAATGGACATCTAGGTTACTTCCATGTCCTGGTTATTATAAACAGTGCTACAATGAACATTGAGGTACACGTGTCTCTTTCAATTCTGGTTTCCTCGGTGTGTATGTCCAGCAGTGGGATTGATGACTCATATGGCAGTTCTATTTCCGGTTTTTAAAGGAATCTCCACACTGTTCTCCATAGTGACTGTAGTAGTTTGTATTCCCACAAACAGCGTAAGAAGGTTCCCTTTTCTCCACACCCTCTCCAACATTTATTGCATGTAGACTTTTGGATAGCAGTTATTCTGACTGGCATGAAATGGTACCTCATCGTGGTTTTGACATGCATTTCTCTAATAATGAGTGATGTTGAGCATCTTTTCATGTGTTTCTTAGCCATCTGTATGTCTTCTTTGGAGAAATGTCTGTTTAGTTCTTTGGCCCATTTTTTGATTGGGTCGTTTATTTTTCTGGAATTGAGCTGCAGAAGTTGCTTGTATATTTTTGAGATTTCTTCTTTGTCAGTTGCTTCATTTTCTATTATTTTCTCCCATTCTGAAGGCAGTCTTTTCACCTTGCTTATAGTCTCCTTTGTTGTGCAGAAGCATTTAAGTTTAATTAGGTCCTATTTGTTTATTTTTGCTTTTATTTCCAATCTGGGAGGTGGGTCATAGAGGATCCTGCTGTGATTTATGTCGGAGAGTGTTTTGCCTATGTCTTCCTCTAGGAGTTTTATAGTTTCTGACCTTACGTTTAGATCTTTAATCCATTTTGAGTTTATTTCTGTGTATAGTGTTAGAAAGTGTTCTAGTTTCATTTTATTACAAGTGGTTGACCAGTTTTCCCAAAACCAATTGTTAAAGAGTTTGTCTTTTCTCCATTGCATATTCTTGCCTCCTTTGTCAAAGATAAGGTGTCCATTGGTGCATGGATTTATCTCTGGGCTTTCTATTTTGTTCCATTGATCAATATTTCTGTCTTTGTGCTAGTACCATACTGTCTTGATAGCTGTAACTTTGTAGTAGAGCCTGAAGTCAGGCAGGTTGATTCTTCCAGCTCCATTCTTCTTTCTCAAGATTGCTTTTGTTATTCGAGGTTTTTTGTATTTCCATACAAGTTGTGAAATTATTTGATCTAGCTCTGTGAAAAATACCGTTGGTAGCTTGATAGGGATTGCATTGAATCTATAGATAGCTTGAGGGTAGTATACTCATTTTCACTATATTGATTCTTTCGATCCATGAACACGGTATATTTCTCGATCTATTTGTGTCCTCTTTGCTTTCTTTCACCAGTGTTTTATAGTTTTCTATATATAGGTCTTTTGTTTCTTTAGTTAGATATATTCCTAAGTATTTTATTATTTTTGTTGCAATGGTGAATGGAATTGTTTCCTTAATTCTCTTTCTGTTTTCTCATTATCAGTGTATAGGAATGCAAGGGATTTCTGTGTGTTGATTTTATATCCTGAAACTTTACTGTATTCATTGATTAGCTCTAGTAATTTTCTGGTGGAGTCTTTAGGGTTTTCTGTGTAGAGGATCATGTCATCTACATACAGTGAGAGTTTTACTTCTTCTTTTCCAATTTGGATTCCTTTTATTTCTTTTTCTGCTCTGATTGCTGTGGCCAAAACTTCCAAAATTATGTTGAATAGTAGTGGTGAGAGTGGGCACACTTGTCTTGTTCCTGACTTTAGGGGAATGCTTTCAGTTTTTCACCACTGATGATAATGTTTGCTGTGGGTTTGTCATATATAGCTTTTATTATGTTGAGGTATGTTCCTTCTATTCCTGCTTTCTGAAGGGTATTTATCATAAATGCATGTTGAATTTTGTCGAAGGCTTTCTTTGCATCTATTGAGATAATCATGTGGTTTTTATTTTTCAATTTGTTAATGTGGTGTATTACATTGACGGATTTGTGGATATTGAAGAATCCTTGCATCCCTGGGATAAAGCCTACTTGGTCATGATGTATGATCTTTTTATTATATTGTTGGATTCTGTTTGCTAGAATTTTCTTAAGGATTTTTGCATCCATGTTCATCAGTGATATCGGCCTGTAATTTTCTTTTTTTGTAGCATCTTTGTCAGATTTTGATATTAGGGTGATGGTGGCCTCATAGAATGAGTTTGTAATTTTACCTTCCTCTGCAACTTTCTGGAAGAGTTTAAGTAGGATAGGTGTTAGCTCTTCTCTAAATTTTTGGAAGAATTCAGCTGTGAAACCATCTGGTCCTGGGCCTTTGTTTGCTGGAAGATTTCTGATTACAATTTCAATATCCATGCTTGTGATGGGTCTGTTAGGATTTTCCATTTTTCCTGGTTCAGTTTTGGAAAGTTGTACTTTTCTAAGAATTGTCCATTTCTTCCAAGTTGTCCATTTTATTTGCATATAATTGCTGATAGTAGTCTCTTATGATCCTTTGTGCTTCTGTGTTGCCTGTTGTGATTTTTCTATTTTTATTTCTAATTTTGTTGATTTGATTTTTCTCCCTTTGTATCTTGATGAGTCTGGCTAATAGTTTGTCAACTTTATTTAACTTCTCAAAGAATCAGCTTTTGGTTTTGTTGATTTTTCCTATGGTCTCTTTTGTTTCTTTTGCATTTATTTCTGCCCTAATTTTTAAGATTTCTTTCCTTCTACTAACTCTGGGGTTCTTCATTTCTTCCTTTTCTAGTTGCTTTAAGTGTAGAGTTAGGTTATTTATTTGACTTTTTTCTTGTTTCTTAAGGTAAATCTGTATTACTGTGAACCTTCCCCTTAGCACTGCTTTTACAGTGTTCCATAGGTTTGAGGTTGTTGTGTTTTCATTTTCATTCGTTTCTATGCGTATTATGATTTCTTTTTTTATTTCTTCTGTGATTTGTTGGTTGTTCAGCAGCGTGCTGTTCAGCCTCCATATTTTGGAATTTTTAATAGTTTTTTCCTGTAATTGACATCTAATCCTACTGCTTATGGTCAGAAAAGATGCTTGAGATGATTTCATTTTTTTTCATTTACCAAGGCTATATTTATGGCCCAGGATGTGATCTATCCTGGAGAAGGTTCCGTGTGCACTTGAGAAAAAGGTGAAATTCATTGTTTTGGGGTGAAATATCCTATAGATACCAATTAGATCTAAATTGATCTATTGTATCATTTAAACTTTGTGTTTCCTTGTTAATTTTCTGTTTAGTTGATCTGTCCATAGGTGTGAGTGGGTTATTGAAGTTTCCCACTATTATTGTGTTATTATTAATTTCCCCTTTCATACTTGTTAGCATTTGTCTTACACATTGCAGTGATCCTATGTTGGGTGCATATATATTTATGATTGCTATATCTTCTTCTTGGATTGATCCTTTCATCATTATGTAGTGTCCTTCTTTGTCTCTTTTCACAGCCTTTCTTTTAAAATCTATTTTATCTGATATGAGTATTGCTACTCCTGCTTTCTTTTGGTCTATATTTGCATGGAATATCTTTTTCCAGAACTTCACTTTCAGTCTGTATGTGTCCCTCGTTTTGAGGTGGGTCTCTTGTAGACAACATATATAGGGGTCTTGTTTTCGTATCCATTCAGCCAGTCTTTGTCTTTTGGTTGGGGCGTTCAACTCATTTACGTTTAAGGTAATTATTGATGAGTATAATCCAATTTCTTGGCTGCAATCAGCATCTGCAGTGATTTTGGAGCCCCCCAAAATAAAGTCTGACACTGTTTCCACTGTTTCCCCATCTATTTCCCATGAAGTGATGGGACCAGATGCCATGATCTTCGTTTTCTGAATGTTGAGCTTCAAGCCAACCTTTTCACTCTCCTCTTTCACTTTCATCAAGAGGCTTTTGAGTTCCTCTTCACTTTCTGCCATAAGGGTGCTCTCATCTGCATATCTGAGGGTATTGATATTTCTCCCAGCAATATTGATTCCAGCTTGTCCTTCCTCCAGCCCAGCGTTCCTCATGATGTACTCTGCATATAAGTTAAATAAGCAGGGTGACAATATACAACCTTGACGTACTCCTTTTCCTATTTGGAACCAGTCTGTTGTTTCATGTCCAGTTCTGACTGTTGTTTCCTGACCTGCATACAGGTTCCGAAAGAGGCAGGTTAGGTGGTCTGGTATTCCCATCTCTTTTAGAATATTCCACAGTTTATTGTGATCCACACAGTCAAAGGCTTTGGCATAGTCAATGAAGCAGAAATAGATGTTTTTCTGGAACCCTCTTGCTTTCTCCATGATCCAGCGGATGTTGGCAATTTGATCGCTGGTACCTCTGCCTTTTCTAAAACCTGCTTGAACATCTGGGAGTTCACTGTTCACGTATTGCTGAAGCCTGGCTTGGAGAATTTTGAGCATCACTTTACTAGCATGTGAGAGGAGTGCAATTCTGCGGTAGTTGGAGCACTCTTTGGCATTGCCTTTCTTTGGGATTGGAATGAAGACTGACATTTTCCAGTCCTGTGGCCACTGCTGAGTTGTCCAAATTTGCTGGCATATGGAGTGCAGCACTTTCACAGCATCATCTTTCAAGATTTGAAATAGCTCAATTGGAATTCCATCACCTCCACTAGCTTTGTTCGTAGTGATGCTTTCTAAGGCTCACTTGACTTCACATTCCAAAACGTGTGGCTCTAGGTCAGTGATCACGTTATCGTGACTATCTTGGTCGTGAAGATCTTTTTTGTACAGTTCTTCTGTGTATTCTTGCCATCTTTTCTTAATATCTTCTGCTTCTGTTAGGTCCATACCATTTCTGTCCTTTATCGAGCCCATCTTTGCATGAAATGTTCCCTTGGAATCTCTAATGTTCTTGAAGAGATCTCTTGTTTTTCCTATTCTGTTGTTTTCCTCTATTTCTTTGCATTGATCGCTGAGGAAGGCTTTCTTATCTCTCCTTGCTATTCTTTGGAACTCTGCATTTAGATGCTTATATCTTTCCTTTTCTCCTTTGTTTTTCTCTCCTCTTCTTTTCACAGCTATTTGTAAGGCCTCCTCAGACGGCTATTTTCCTTTTTTGCATTTCTTTTCCATGGGGATGGTCTTGGTCCCTGTCTTCTGTACAGTGTCACGAACCTCCATCCATAGTTCATCAGGCACTCTATCTATCAGATCTAGTCGCTTAAATCTATTTCTCACTTCCACTCTATAATCATAAGGGATTTGATTGAGGTCATATCTGAATGGTCTAGTGGTTTTCCCTACTTTCTTCAATTTAAGTCTGATTTTGGCAATAAGGAGTTCATGATCTGAGCCACAGTCAGCTCCTGGTCTTGTTTGTGCTAACTGTATACAGCTTCTCCATCTGTGGCTGCAAAGAATATAATCAATCTGATTTCGGTGTTGACCATCTGGTGATGTCCATGTGTAGAGTCTTCTCTTGTGTTGTTGGAAGAGGGTATTTGCTATTACCAGTACATTCTCCTGTCAAAACTCTGTTAGCCTTTGCCCTGCTTCATTTCGTGCTCCAAGGCCAAATTTGCCTGTTACTCCAGGCAGCCATGAAATTAAAAGATGCTTAATCCTTGGAAAGAAAGTTATGACGAACCTAGATAGCATATTAAAAAGCAGAGACATTACTTTGTCAACCAAGGTCCGTCTAGTCAAGGCTATGGTTTTTCCCGTGGTCATGTATGGATGTGAGAGTTGGACTGTGAAGAAAGCTGATCGCCGAAGAATTGATGCTTTTGTACTGTGGTGCTGGAGAAGACTCTTGAGAGTCCCTTGGACTGCAAGGAGATCCAACCAGTCCATTCTAAAGGAGCTCAATCCTGGGTGTTCATTGGAAGGACTGATGCTAAAGCTGAAACTCCAATACTTTGGCCACCTCATGTGACGAGTTGACTCACTGGAAAATATTCTGATGCTAGGAAGGATTGGGGGTGGGAGAAGAAGGGGACGACAGAGAATGAGATGGCTGCATGACATCACCGACTCGATGGATATGAGTTTGAGTGAACTCTGGGAGTTGGTGATGGACAGGGAGGCCTGGCGTGCTGTGATTTATGGGGTCGCAAATAGTCAGACACGAGTGAGCGACTGAACTGAACTGAACTGATGATCCAATTCCCATTTACTTCATTGTTTTGAGTGTGAGTTTATACACCTTTTCTTTTTTCCTGTCTAGTGAAGATCCTTTTGCATTTATTGGAGAGCTGGTTTGGTGGTGCTGAATTCTCTCAGCTTTTGCTTGTCTATAAAGTTTTTGATTTCTCCTTCATATTTCAATGAGATCCTTGCTGGGTACAGTAATCTGGGCTGTAGGTTATTTTCTTTCAACACTTTAAGTATGTCTTGCTGTTCCCTTCTGGCCTGAAGAGTTTCTTTGGAAAGATCAGCTGTTTTCCTTATGGGAATCCCCTTGTGTGTTATTTGTTGTTTTCCCTTGCTGCTTTTAATATTTGTTCTTTGTGTTTGATCTTTGTTAATTTTTTAATATGTGTCTTGGTGTGTTTCTTCTTGGGTTTATAGTGTGTGGGACTCTGGGTTTCTTGAACGTGGGTGATTATTTCCTACCCCATTTTAGGGAACATTACAGCTCTTATCGCCTCAATAATTTTCTCTTGGTTTTTCTTTTTATCTTCTTCTGGGACTCCTATGATTCGAATCTTGGGGTGTTTCACAATGTCCCAGAGATCTCTGAGGTTGTCCTCATTTCTTTTAATTCTTTTTTCTTCTTTGTTTCATTTATTTCTACCATTCTACCTTCTATCTCACTTATCCTATCTTCTGCCTCCGTTATTCTACTGTTGGTTCCCTCCAGAGTGTTTTTTATCTCATTTATTGCATTATTCATTATATGTTGACTCTTTTATTTCTTCTAGGTCATTCTTAAACCTTTCTTGAATCTTCTCGATCCTTGTCTCCAGGCTATTTCTCTGTAACTCTAATTTGTTTTCAAGATTTTGGATCATTTTAGCTATAGTTATTTGGAATTTTTTATCAGGTAGTTTCCCTATCTCTTCCTCTTTTGTTTGGTCTGGTGGGCATTTATCCAGTTCCTTTACCTGCTGGGTATTTCTCTGCCTCGTCATCTTGCTTATATTGCTGTGTTTGGGGTGGCCTTTCTGTATTCTGGCAGTTTGTGTTTCCTCTTTATTGTGGAGGTTCCTTGCTGTGTGTGGGGTTGGACGGGTGGCTTGTCAAGGTTTTCTGGCTAGGGAAGTTTGTGTCAGTTTTCTGGTGGGTGGAGCTGGATTTCTTCTTTCTGGAGTGCAATGAAGTGTCCAGTAAAAAGTTTTGAGATGTCAATGGGTTTGGTGTGACTTTGGGCAGCCGTATATTGAAGTTCAGGGCTATGTTCCTGTGTTGCTGGAGAATTTGCGTGGTATGTCTTTCTCTGGAACTTGTTGGCCCTTGGGTGGTGCTCGGTTTCAGTGTAGGTATGGAGGCGTTTGATGAGTTCCTATCGATTAATGTTCCCTGGAGTCAGGAGTTCCCTGGTGTTCTCGGGATTTGGACTTAAGCCTCCTGCCTCTGGTTTTCAGTCTTATTCTTACAGTAGCCTCAAGACTTCTCCATCTAAACAGCACTGATGATAAAACATCTAGGTTGAAGATGAAAAGTTTCTCCACAGTGAGGGACACCTGGAGAGGTAGACAGAGTTACCTGGAGAAGAGAAGAGGGAGAAGGGAGATAGGTGTGACCAGGAGGAGAAGAGGGGGAATCAAAAGGGGAGAGAGCAAGCTAGCCAGTAATCACTTCCCTCTGTGCTCTCCACAGTCTGGACCCCTCAGTGATGTTCACGGAATTACACAGAGAAGAGAAGAGGGAGGAAGGAGACAGAGGTGGACAGGAGGATAGAGGGGGGAATCAAAAGGAGCGAGACTGATCCACTAATCAGTTCCCTAAGTGTTCTCCACAGCCCGGAACACAGAAAGACACTCGCAGAGTTGGGTACAGAAGAGAAGGGGGAGCGGGGAGATAGAGGCCACCTGGTGGAGAAAATGGGGAGTCAAAACGGGGAGAGAGCAATCTAGCCAGTAATCTCACTCCCAAGTAAAAATGGGTACTGAAGATTGGGTTCTTAGAGGTAAAAAATTGATAACAAATACCAAAAAGCAAAGATTAAAAATCTAGAGTAGAGGTTACATTCTCAAAAATATAATATTAAAGAAAAAATCAAAGTCACAAAAATTATGAAATATATATATGAAGTTTGTTTTTAAAATAGGGTCTTTTTTTCCCTAAGTAATAGTAGGTTCCTCATGATGTACTCTGCATATAAGTTAAATAAGCAGGGTGACAATAAACAACCTTGACGTACTCCTTTTCCTAATTGGAACCAGTTTGTTGTTCCGTGTCCAGTTCTAACTGTTGCTTCCTGACCTGCATACAGGTTTCTCAAGAGGTAGGTCAGGTGGTCTGGTATTCCCATCTCTTTCTGAACTTTCCAAAGTTTGCTGTGATCCTCACAGTCAAAGGCTTTGGCATAGTCAATGAAGCAGAAATAGATGTTTTTCTGGAACTCTCTTGCTTTCTCCATGATCCAGAAGATGTTGGCAATTAGATCTCTGGTTCCTCTGCCTTTTCTAAAACCTGCTTGAACATCTGGAAGTTCACGGTTCACATATTGCAGAAGCCTGGCTTGGAGAATTTTGAGCATGATTTTACTAGCGTGTGAGATGAGTGCAATTGTGCAGTAGCTTGAGCATTCTTTGGGATTGGAATGAAGACTGACTTTTCCAGTCCTGTGGCCACTGCTGAGTTTTCCAAATTTGCTGGCATATTGAGTGCAACACTTTCACATGGAAAATAGATGGAGAAAGAGTGAAAACAGTGTCAGACTTTATTTTGGGGGGCTCCAAAATCACTGTGGATGCTGATTGCAGCCATGAAACTAAAAGACGCTTACTCCTTGGAAGGAAAGTTATGACCAACCTAGACAGCATATTAAAAAGCAGAGACATTATTTTGCCAACTGAGGTCCGTCTAGTCAAGGTTATGGTTTTTCCAGTGGTCATGTATGGATGTGAGAGTTGGACTGTGAAGAAAGCTGATCGCCGAAGAATTGATGCTTTTGAACTGTGGTGCTGGAGAAGACTCTTGAGAGTCCCTTGGACTGCAAGGAGATCCAACCAGTCCATTCTAAAGGAGATCCGTCCTGGGTGTTCATTGGAAGGACTGATGCTAAAGCTGAAACTCCAATACTTTGGCCACCTCATGTGAAGAGTAGACTCACTGGAAAATACTCTGATGCTGGGTGGGATTTGGGGCAGGAGGAGTAGGGGACGACAGAGAATGAGATGGCTGGAAGGCATCACCAACTCAACGGACATGAGTTTGAGTGAACTCCGGGTGCTGGTAATGGACAGGGAGGCCTGGCGTGCTGTGATTCGTGGGGTTGCAAAGAGTTGAACATGACTGAGTGTGTTCAGCGTGTTGAGAATTGAGTTCAGTTCAGTTCAGTCGCTCAGTCGTGTCCGTCTCTTTTCGACCGCATGAATCACAGCAAGCCAGGCCTCCCTGTCCATTACCAACTCCCGGAATTCACTCAAACTCACGTCCATCGAGTCGGTGATGCCATCCAGCCATATCATTCTCTGCCGTCCCCATCTCCTCCCGCCCCCAATCCCTCCTAGCATCAGAGTCTTTTCCAGTGAGTCAACTTGTCGCATGAGGTGGCCAAAGTATTGGAGTTTCAGCTTCAGCATCAGTCCTTCCAATGAACACCCAGGATTGATCTCCTCTAGAATGGACTGGTTGGATCTCCTCACAGTCCAAGGGACTCTCAAGAGTCTTCTCCAGCACCACAGTTCAAAAGCATCAATTCTTTGGCGATCAGCTTTCTTCACAGTCCAACTCTCACATCCATACATGACCACGGGAAAAACCATAGCCTTGACTAGACGGACCTTGGTTGGCAAAGTAATG
This sequence comes from Moschus berezovskii, assembly GCF_049115385.1. Classification (NCBI taxonomy): domain Eukaryota; kingdom Metazoa; phylum Chordata; class Mammalia; order Artiodactyla; family Moschidae; genus Moschus; species Moschus berezovskii. The sequence continues at coordinate 90,103,923 of NC_142463.1, read as the reverse complement.
TCTCTGCCTTTTAATCTGCTATCTAGGTTGGTCATAACTTTCCTTCCAAGGAGTAAGCGTCTTTTAATTTCATGGCTGCAATCAGCATCTGCAGGATTTGGAGCCAAAAAAAATAAAGTCTGACACGGTTTCCACTGTTTTCCCATCTATTTCCCATGAAGTGATGGGACCAGATGCCATGATCTTTGTTTGCTGAATGTTGAGCTTCAAGCCAACTTTTTCACTCTCCTCTTTCACTTTCATCAAGAGGCTTTTGAGTTCTTCTTCACTTTCTGCCATCAGGTAGGTTATTAAAATGAAAATTAAAGGAGTAATAGAGGACTTAAATTATTTTTTAATTTAAAAAATGACAATAATAAAAATATATCTAGTACTTTCTTTGGTGTTGTTGTGGACAGTGTTGGTCAGTTCATTTTCAGATAGTTCCTTGATCCGGCTTACAGTTCTCAAGATCTATAGGCCCATTCCTATGTTGTCCGTGCTAACTGCAGGGTTTTAATCTATTGCAACTGTCACTTCCATAGAGGTTCCTTCTGTTTATTTTAGCTTCTGTTTGCTGACCTCTTTAGTGTCTAATTTCCACCCTGACACAAGGGGGCGGTGGTGGTCACTATTTTAAGGCTCACTTGTTCAGTTGTGCTGTGGGGTGGGAGGAACACTGCAAAAACAAATATCACTGGCATCTGTAGTGAGTGCTCCCAGTGTCTCGGTCACACTGGGTTTGCCCCCACTCACGGCATGTGTGCTTTCCCAGTCTACACTGCTCAGGCTCTAGGTTGCTCTGCCAGAAACTGTCTGAGGCCAGTCCTGGGTTGAGTGCACTTCCCAGGTCAAAGTCTCTCAGGTTCAGGTTCTGGGACCCTCTACAAAGGCGCAGACTTGATTTGGCCTGCATTTTGTGCATTTCCCCAGTCCCAGCAGCTCAAGTGACCAGGTGCTTGGCGAGCTGTGACTTAGCACCTCCCCCACTGCAGCAACTGGGTTTTCTGGGTGTAAAATGGGTGCGCCTTCTCAGGTGTGCTGTGTGTCTCTTCTGGGGAGCTGATGTCTGGATGCGACTCTCTCAGCGGATGTCGACTATTCAGAATCCCAAGGAATCTTGGTTAACAACAAAGCCTGCTTGCAGTTTGGTAGATGATGCCTCTCTGGGGCCACGATTACCCCCTTCTGGCTTTGGATGCCCTTTTCCAGAGTGTCTCTGGCGGGGCATGAGCTGGTCCGCTGCCGGCTAGCTCTGCTCAGTCTTTTGTTCTGTGAGCGGGCCTGGCAGTGTTTTAGGTTAGGGCTTTTTGCGGGATAGCTATCCCACAGTCTGGTTTGCTATCTCAAGTTAGTTCCCTCAGATTGCCCTCGGGGCATTCAGGCCTGGTCCTTACCCTAAGCAATGCAGCCTGAGCCTCCCAGCCCAGCCCCCGCTTGCCAGTGGAGGATGCAAGGGTCTGGGCTGCTTCCTTGCTGGGAGTTGCCTTAAGGAACGTAATCTGTGGATTTTAATTATTTATTTATTTTTCCTCCCGGTTATGTTGCCCTCTGAGGTTCCAAGGCTCACCACAGATTCCTGGTGAGAGTGTTTCCTGGTGTTTGGAAACTTCTCTCTTTTTTAAGACTCCCTTCCCGGGATGGATCTCCATCCTTCCCTCTTTTGTCTCTCTTTTTATCTTTTATATTTTTTTCCCTACTTCCCTTTGAAGACAATGGGCTGCCTTTCTGGATGCCTCATGCCCTCTGCCAGCATTCAGAAGTTGTTTTGTGGAATTTGCTCAGAGTTCAAATGTTCTTTCGATGAATTTGTGGGGGAGAAAGTGCTCTCCCTGTCCTATTCCTCCACCATCTTAGGACCGCCCCATTATTTTTTAAAAATCTCATTTAAGTAGAAGATGTGTAATTTTAAACTACGGTTTGTCAGAGGTTTGCTATTTAATCTGCATTTTAAAATTAATGGTAAAGTAGAATATTTTTCAGAAGTATACTGACAATTTATGTTTGTGTAAACGCTATCCAAACTGTGGTGCTGGAGAAGACTCTTGAGAGTCCCTTGGATTGCAAGGAGATCCAACCAGTCCATTCTAAAGGAGATCAATCCTGGGTGTTCATTGGAAGGACTGATGCTAAAGCTGAAACTCCAATACATTGGCCACCTCATGCGAAGAGTTGACTCACTGGAAAAGAGTCTGATGTTAGGAAGGATTGGGGGTGGAGGAGACGGGGACGACAGAGAATGAGATAGCTGGAAGGCATCACCGACTCAATGGACATGAGTTTGAGTGAACTCCGGGAGTTGGTGATGGACAGGGAAGCCTGGCTTGCTGTGATTCATGGGGTCGCAAAGAGTCGGACACGACTGAGCGACTGAACTGAACTGAACTGAAACGCTATCCTTTTACTTCCCTTCTGTTTTTGATGTCACCATTTACATCTTTTTATATTGCATACTTATTAACAGTTGAAACTATTGCTACTTTTAATGCTTTCCTCCTTAAACCTTTATGTTACAATTAGTAATTAATATGTAAAACCATAATAATACAATAGTTCCAAAGAATAGCAAGGAGAGATAAGAAAGCCTTCCTCAGTGATCAATGCAAAGAAATAGAGGAAAACAACAGAATAGAAAAAAAAAAAAGAGATCTCTTCAAGAAAATTGGAGATATCAAGGGAACATTTCATGCAAAGATAGGCTCGATAAAGGACAGAAATAGTATGGACCTAAAAGAAGCAGAAGATATTAAGAAGAGGTGGCAAGAATACACAGAAGAACTGTACAAAAAAGATCTTCATGACCAAGATAATCACGATGGCATGATCACTCACCTGGAGCCAGACATCTTGGAATGTGAAGTCAAGTGACCTTAGAAAGCATCACTACGAACAAAGCTAGTGGAGGTGATGGAATTCCAATTGAGCTATTTCAAATCCTGAAAGATGATGCTGTGAAAGTGCTGCACTCAATATGCCAGCAAATTTGGAAAACTCAGCAGTGGCCACAGGACTGGAAAAGGTCAGTCTTCATTCCAATCCCAAAGAAAGGCAATGCCAAAGAATGCTCAAACTACTGCACAATTGCACTCATCTCACGTGCTAGTAAAGTCATGCTCAAAATTCTCCAAGCCAGGCTTCAGCAATATGTGAACCGTGAACTTCCAGATGTTCAAGCAGGTTTTAGAAAAGGCAGAGGCACCAGAGATCAAATTGCCAACATCCGCTGGATCATGGAGAAAGCAAGAGAGTTCCAGAAAAATATCTATTTCTGCTTCAAAAATAGACAGCTTCAAACATGCCAAAGCTTTTGACTGTGTGGATCACAATAAACTGTGGAAAATTCTGAAAGAGATGGGAATACCAGACCACCTGACCGCCTCTTGAGAAACTTGTATGCAGGTCAGGAAGCAACAGTCAGAACTGGTCATGGAACAACAGACTGGTTCCAAATAGGAAAACGGGTGCGTCAAGGTTGTATATTGTCACCCTGCCTACTTAACTTATATGCAGAATACATCATCAGGAAGGCTGGGCTGAAAGAAGCACAAGCTGGAATCAAGATTGCTGGGAGAAATATCAATAACCTCAGATATGCAGATGACACCACCCTTATGGCAGAAAGTGAAGAGGAACTCAAAAGCCTCTTGATGAAAGTGAAAGAGGAGAGTGAAAAGGTTGGCTTGAAGTTCAACATTCAGAAAACGAAGATCATGGCATCTGGTCCCATCACTTCATGGGAAATAGATGGGGAAACAGTGGAAACAGTGTCAGACTTTATTTTTTTTTTTGAAGGGGGGCTCTAAAATCACTGCAGATGCTGATTGCAGCCATGAAATTAAAAGATGCTTACTCCTTGGAAGGAGAGTTATGACCAACCTAGATAGCATATTAAAAAGCAGAGACATTATTTTGCCAACCAAGGTCCGTCTAGTCAAGGCTATGGTTTTTCCCGTGGTCATGTATGGATGTGAGAGTTGGACTGCGAAGAAAGCTGATCACCAAAAAATTGATGCTTTTGAACTGTGGTGCTGGAGAAGACTCTTGAGAGTCCCTTGGACTGCAAGGAGATCCAACCAGTCCATTCTAGAGGAGATCAATCCTGGGTGTTCATTGGAAGGACTGATGCTGAAACTGAAACTCCAATACTTTGGCCACCTCATGCGACGAGCTGACTCACTGGAAAAGATTCTGATGCTGGGAGGCATTGGGGCTGGGAGGAGACGGGGACGACAGAGAATGAGATGGATGGATGCCATCACCGACTCGATGGACATGAGTTTGAGTGAACTCCGGGAGTTGGTGATAGACAGGGAGGCCTGACGTGCTGTGATTCATGGGGTCACAAAGAGTCGGACACGACTGAGTGACTGAACTGAACTAACTGATGTTATTCTGAGGGCTTCCTAGGTGGCACTAGTGGTAAAGAACACTCCTGCCACTTCAGGAAGTATAAGAAACACGGGTTCAATCTCTGGCCTGGGTTGGGAAGTTACCCAAGCAGACAACATGGCAAACCACTCTGGTATCCTTGCCTGGAGAATCCCATGGACAGAAGAGCCTGGCGGACTGTGGTCCATAGGGTCACAGGGAGTCAGACATGACTGAAGCAACTTAGCACACATGGTATTCTGAAAATGGCTATATGCTAGCCTTTATTAGTGTGTTGTGCATTTTCATATGTTCTCATGTTGCTAATAAGTATCATTTTGTTTCAGCTTGAAGGACTCTGCTCAGCATTTTTTGCAAGGAAAATTAATGGTGATGAAACCCTTTTGGTTTATCAGGGAAAATCTTTATTTTCTCTTGTTTCGGAAGGACAACCTTGCTGAGTGTTCTCAGTTGTCAGTGTCTTTTCCTTTTTTTTTTTTTTTTTGGCACTTTGAATATATCAATCCCATTTTTTTTCTGGCCTGCAAGGCAATCTACTGATGGCCTTATGCCAGTTCCCATATATGACCAAGTAGTTTTCTCTTGCTGCTTTTAAAATTCTCTCTTAGGCCTTGATTTAAATCAGTTTTATTATTATGTGTCTTGGATAATATTGCTTGGGATTGAAATTTTGAGATGACTTATCAACTTCATCACTGAACAACAATAGTTGGCTTCAAACTTGGATATCCACATCTCTCCCAGGTTTGTGATATTCTATACTATCATTGCCTTATATAAAAATTCTACCCCATTATCTCTCTTTTCCTTTTGGGACTCTAATGATACATACATTATTTCTTTTGATAGTGTACCATTGGTTTCTTCATTCCTTTTCATTCTTTTTACTTTTTGTTTCTCTGATTGTATAATTTCAATTGATTTGCGTTAAGATTATTGATTCTTTCACTAGTTTATTCAAATCTGTTGTTGAAGTTTTCTATTAATTTTTTCAGTTCAGTCATTGTAGTCTTCAGTTTCAAAATTTCTGTTTGCTTCATTTTTTTCTTATAGTTTCACTGAGGTATAATTGACATACAGCAGTGCAGAAGTTTAAGGTGTGCAATGTATGATTTGACTTACATACATCATGAAATGATTATTTTAATATATTTAGTCAACATCCATCATCTCATATAGACATAAAATAAAATGAAAGAAAAAAAACTTCCCTTGTCTTATAACTGTTGGTATTTGTAAGGTGAGTGCAGAGAAAAAGAACGTGAACCAAGCAGTCAGGCAAGAAAAGGAAATTTATTAAAGGGAAAACGAGAGAGTGACTGGTCCTTGAGAAGAACCAGTATCCTCCCTTTTTGACAGGGTCCTTCTTATACCCTGTTAGTGGAAAATTCTCTGAGGGAGTGATTAATTTTTAGCCTGCAGCTGGAGTCTTGCAGTCATATAGACTGAGGTTTGGAATCTGGTGGTCGCATAGCCTTGAGAAAATAGGTGCAAGCAGGAAAACAGAATGTCGCTTGGGCAATGTGATCAGCCTCAAAGGTCACTGTGACTTCATTCCTTGTTTGTGAGGTCAACATAAAGAGCCATTTTAACAACGAACACCCAAGTAGGCCCTATCTCCCTGTCTTTTTGATTTAAGATAAGGGCCAAAGTTCAGGCTTCCATAACTGCTTCCTGCAGAACAGGGGCATTGTGGGAGTGAGATAAGAAAAGGCCAAAATGTAGGTCAAGGGGATTTGTGTGAGGTCAAAACTTTTGATAATTTGAGCGAGTTAGAAGTAGCTCATGGATAGTTTGGTTGGTGAAGGCTCATAAATGGTCCTTAAGAAATTTTGAAAAAAGAAGCATTAAACATGGGCTGAAAAGAGCAAGTAGAAGGAGATGACCTAGTAAAGGTAGGACCCAGGGTATCCCATTTCAATTGTTTAGCCAGTTTTCCCATTAGTTACTGAGGTGTTGATGTATTCTCAAGGACCTGTTTGTCAGATTTCTTGCTGCTTCTTTTACAATGCCTGATTTGTTGGTGTAGGAGCAGCAAGCTTCCTCCAAAAATAGACATAGGCCCCCTTTTCCTACCATTATAAGGTCTAATCACCTGTTTTGGAGGACCATGGCTGCCAGAGAATCTAGCTGGTTCTGGATGGTGATAAGGCTAGTAGCTATTTCTTCTAGGCTCTCAGTGAGATCTTTAGAAAAGCTTCAGTAGTAATTTAAAGAGGTTGTGAGTCCCATGGTCCCTGTTCCAATCCCAGCCACTATTCCAATACTGATTAATACAGAAATGAATTGCCTGTTTGGGTCGGTTATGAATTAGTGGGATAAAGAGGGTCTGATTGTCAGGAACAATGGAAATATCTGGGGCTAGATATATCAGGGTGCATGTTCCTGTCCAATTAGTGGGAAGACATAAGTAGGTGGTAGTTCTACATAACAAAAATATTTCAGGAATAAGAAGACAACAGCTGAAATCAATAGTAAATAAGAGTCTTTCTGGCAACTTAGTAGTTTCTGAGACTGACAGTGAACTCGTCAGTGTAGCCCCTACAAGAGGAGTATTCATACCACACATGGAAGGGAGTTTCCCCAAGAAAGAAAGAGAATGTCCTGCAGTTCCTGCAATGTTGTAGATGGATCACCTGAAGGGAAGGAGAGATGTGAAGTATAATTACAGAGGTGCAGTGGCATAGTTCTTAGTTGGGGGTAAGAATTGTTTATAGAGGTTTTTCTAGAAAAATAGAAAGGAGCCTGTTGTTGTAGATGAACATCAGAGGTGATGGGTCCTCCTATAGGTGGTCCTTTATGAGTAGAAGTGAGATCTGTAAGGAGGGAGGTCAATATCTTGTTGGTATTATGAATTTGATCTATTGAATATAAATAACATACGTATGATTAAAAGAGATTCTCCTCTACATGTGTGATAAAAAGAAGTGTTTGCATGAGTCCATTGATCTGTGGAAATGATGATTGCCAATCCTCCAGGCTAGGAGATGGACAAGCAGATCCAACAGTTACTGGCCAGGGTCGGGTTTGAGGTATTGAGTAAATGATGGGTCAGATTTAGAGTTCTGAATAGGTAGGCAAGGTTTGAGGCAGGGTGAGATATAGGCAGGGTATGAATGTGAAGTTTGGGCTGTAAAAGGAAAAGGAGAGAGAGCCAAATCATGGTGTGACACCAGGTGGTGTGTCTCATGTCTAGGAAGAGAACCAATAAGGATAAGAACCCAAGTGTAGAAATAATTTGAATTGGTGTGAAATCTATTAAATCTCCCTGGATCCAAAGATAGGTTATAAAGTTAAGGCGTGAAGGGAGATTAGTGATGAGAGAGCTTCCTGGAAAGGCGAGAGCTTCCTGGAAAGGCAAGAGCTTGTGACACTATGTGAAGGAAAGTGGATTATGAGTTCATCTAAGCTAATCACAGTAACAGGAGACTCCAAGAGACAAGAACTATGAAGAAGTAGGTAAAACAGAGGGAAAGCTTTTGAATGATAGTTCTCTCAGGGGGAGACACAGAGTAAAGTCCTATTGCGAATGGGGTAAGTAGAGGAAATCCCAGTCCAATTAGTGACCAATACATCTGTTTTTTTTGTTTTACTTAACGATATTTGTTTTTGGTTGTTCTGTTTCCTTGGGAATTTGAACCAACTGAAGCCTGATGGGTCCCAGAACAGTGCTGGAGTAACGAGGAGTGTCTGAACAGGGAATGTTTCCTGGTGGGGATGGAGAGTCTCCTGGGGCCTATTTTAATCCAGAGATATGAAAGCAAGAGGAATGACCAGTCAGTTTAGCAGCTGCTGATGTAGTTAAAATGACTTCAAATGGACCATCCATCGAGGCTGAAGATCCTTATGGTGTAAGGTCTTAAGTAGGACTTGATCTCTAGGTTAAGGGCAGGAAGATAATCTCCCAGCAAGGGGCTCTCAGTAGGTAATTGACCTAAGAGTAAAGGACGTCCATGCATGAGTTCAAAAGGACTGAGGAAAGACAGGGCTCTTGTGAAGTAGTCCTAATATGAGTCAAAGCCATGGCAAGAAGTTTGGTCCATGGCCTTTGTAGTTCTAGAGATAGTTTGGTTAGGTGTGTTTTGAGAATAGAATTTGCCTTTTCTACTGTTCCCAAGGATTGGAGTCTGTAAGGAATATGTAGTTTCCAGGTTATGCCAAGAGATTGGGCTACTTGCTGAGTGATTTTGGAGATAAAATTTGGCCCATTATCAGATTGGAGAATGAGTGGGAGGTCAAAGTGAGGGATGGTTTCTCATATGAGAAACTGTATTACCTCTGAGGAGGTTTCTGGTCTCTTAGGAGAAACCTCAATCTACCCTGAGAAAGTGTCTACTAGAGTGACCTTGAGTTTTATTTTTCATGTTGGAGGCAAGTGAGTGAAGTCTATTTGCCAGTCCTCTCCTGAGATATGTCCTCAAGCCTTCTGTTGGAAATGAGTGAATAGGCTGTAGGGCTCCCTGCAGTGAGACTAAGGAGAAGATAATACAAGAGTGGGTGATTTTTTGCAGAAGAGAAAGAAGGTTAGGATAGGTGATAAGAGGCTGAAGAGGTAATAAAGAGGTCTAGTGCCTACATGTAGGGCACTGATGAATATCCATAAGAATCTGTGTGGCCTGAGGTTGGGGAAGGACATAGCAGCCCTATTTTTGTAACCAGTCTCCTTGTGGTTATGCTCCCTTTTGTAGTAATCATGTTTTTTCTTCAGGGAGGAAAAGGGAATTTTTGCTGGGGAATGCTATGAGTTGTTGAGCTGGTGACTGGTGATTAGGGTGAGGCTTGTTTTGCTTCCCTGTCTGTAGCATTGTGTGCAACACCAGGGGTCTGAGGCTTCCTGGTGACCTTGGCAATGGATGATGCCTACTCCAGTTGGCATGTTAGCTGCATTTAACAGTTGGAATATAAGTGGGGCATTAGTTGTGGGAGAGCCTTTGGTAGATAGGAGCCCTTGTTCCTTCCAGATGGCAGCATGTGAGTGTATGATGTGGAAAGTATATTTAGAATCAGTTTATGTGTTTGCTCTCTTGTTAGCTGCAAGGGTAAGTGCTCTAGTTAGTGCAACAAGATCTGCCTTTGGGGATGACGTTCCCAGAGGGAGAGGCTGTGATTCAATAATTCCAGTGTCAGCAAAAATTGCATATCCAGCTACCTTTTTTCCTTCTGTTGTTTTAAAGGAGCTGCCATCAATACACCAAATAAAGTCAGGGCTATTCAAAGGAGTTGAGGAAATGTGGGAGAAATGGGGCATCAGGTCTTCTAATGCCTCTGTACAGGTATGGATGGGAGGCTCAGAAGAATTAGGGATAAGAGTGGCGGGGCTGAGAGTAGGACAGTGTTCAAAGGGGAACGTGGGTGACATGAATTAGTTGGACATGTGAAGGGGACAGAGGGTCATGGATTTGTGAGAGAGTAAATCCTTAAGTCATGTGGTGAAATGAATGAAAGTGGGTGCTCCAAAGGTAACTTTCTTACTTTCCTGAGCAAGCAGTGCAGCTGCTGCCAGAGCACATAGGCAGGCTGACCACCCTTGAAGTGTGGTATCTAGTTGTTTTGATAGATAAGAGACAAGGGTAAAGGAAGGGCCCTGATTTTTTCTCAAAATTCCTATGGCAATTTCGTGTTTCTCAGTAATGTAGCGTATAAAGGGAAGAGAAAGGTCAGGAAATGTTAGGGCTGGAGCTGAGAGAATGGTTTGCTTAAGGGTGTTAAAGGCTGAACTAGGGGTTCTGCAAGATCTCCTTGGGTGCCTTGATATATGGGTTGGTTTTACTGCTGTAAGGAAAAATTGGGAATCCAGAGGTTTAACTATCCAACTAACTCCAAGAAGGACAGGATCTCTGTTTTTGATGTAGGGAGTGGTAGGACTGGATATAAATCGGATATAAAGGACTTTCTTTTGGTAGTAATATATCTTTTCGTTGGTGTTAAAAGGGACTCCAAGACTTGTGACTCTAGGGAGAGAGAGCTGAACCTTGGTGGGAGATACTTGATAAGATAGAAAATTGAGGAGTTGTATAGTATGTTGTTGAGAGACTGTAAACAAAGGACAAAAAAGGAGGAGATCATCCACATATTGGAGGACAGTACTTGAAATAAGGTCAAGAGAGGTTAGGTCTGATGCTAGAGCTTGGCCAAAGAAATAAGGGCTATCACAAAAGCCTTGTGGGAGGACTGTCCATGTCAGCTGTTGGGAGAAATGATTGTCTGGATCGGTCCAGGTAAAGGCAAAAGGGTCTTGAGAGTATATGTGTAAAGGGATGGTAAAGAAGGTGTCCTTGAGGTCTAGAACGGTGAAGTGGGTAGTGGAGGAGGGAATGAGAGAGGAGAGTATAGCGATTAGGGACTACCAGGTCTACGGGGATAATAGCCGCATTGATAAATCTCAGTCCTGGACCAGGCGATAGGAGCCATTTGGCTTTTTGATAGGTAAGATAGGGGTGTTACAGGGAGAGTGGGTTGAGCGCAAGAGACCCTGATGTAGGAGTTTACTGACGATAGGTTTTAATGCCTGTTGGCATTTTGGGGAGATGGGGTTCTGTGATTGACTGGGGAATTTATAGGGTCTTTGAGACGGATATGAATTGGACCACCATGAGAGGTGACAGATGGGTTGTCTGTATACTAAACTATGGGGTTTATGGATGAGGAGGGAAATGGCAGAGGGGAGAAGAGGAGGTAGGCTTGAGTAGCAGTAACCAGGCTAGGTTGGAAGGTCGACTTGGAATAGTAATAGAAGCTTTGAATTTTGAGAGAAAGTCTTTCCCAAGAATAGGAGTGGGGCATTTTGGGAGTACAAGAAAAGAATGGGAAAATGGGGTACCTTGAAGTGTGCAAGGTAGAGACTCCGTTATTCATGGTGTAGATAGTAAACCATCAATCCCCATAACAGAGGCCTGAGAGACCTTGGTTTTTCCAAAGTAGGCAGGCATAGCAGAGTAAGTGGCCCCCATGTTGATGAGAAAAGAGATCAGCTTACCTGCCACTGTGAGAGTTACCCTGGGCTCCATACAGATGATGAGAGTCAGAGCCTGGGGCCCTGGGCACCTTCAATCTTCATCAGCAAGTCCAAGGAGGAGGTGTAGAGCTGGATCTGAGGACTCCCGCTTGGGACCAGGAGGGTATGTCTGGATTCCTAGAAGGGGATTTGGGCATTTGACCTGGTTTTTTATGTCACAGAGGGGACACGGGCCTGGCCTTGGCTTTAAGTATGAGCAGGCCCAGTGGCATTCTTTGCCACCTTTGAAGCAGGCCCAAGGTGGCCGCTTCCTGTTTTTGTTGCTTGATGGAGGTTTGGAGCCATGTAGGGCATTGGCTAAAAGGTGGTATTTGGCCTGATCTCCTTGGGCCTTCTCTAGCTTTGCCTACTCTTCCCAGTTATTGAAAAATTTCAAAGCCAAATGTAAAAGGTTTCGTTGATGGGTTTAAGGGCCTTTTCCTGCCTTTTTTAGTTTCTTTTGGATGTTTGGGGAAGATAGGGAGATAAAATGGGTGTTGAGGACAATGGTACCCTCTGTTGAAGTGGGGTCTAATTTTGTTTTTTTATTTTTTCTTTTTTATTTATAAAATTTAATAAATGGTACAAAGCACAATGCCATAAACATTAACAGTTAAAATATCACCAAATGAAAAAAATACTATAGAATACACAGTTGCAAAAAGCTACATTAAGTTATTTTACAACTGCCTCAAGCTGCAAAAAGAAAAAAAAAACCCAATGCCTTACCTAAGTTATCCCTCTCTCAAAATAATGCCATTTGTATTATAAACCACGAACTCCCCATCAAAAGATGGGAACTGCTTTTGTTAATTCATATATATATATATATATGACTGTATCACTTTGCTATACACCTGAAACAAACACAACACTATAAATAAAATATAGTACAGTATAAAATAAAAATAAATAACAGATCTTTGGGGCTTTACACTGAGTTAGAGTTCCTATCAGAGGGATAACAGCACCACAGCCATACTGAATCCTCATAAAGGAGGCACACGAATGACTGGGTTACAAGAGTTACAGATATGAGAGCTGCTCATTTCCCAGAAACTACAGCTCACAGAAAACCAACAAAGACATGAGATACAGACCATTCACTTATGAATGTGTAAAACTCAAAAAAGTCCACATCACTCCTATAACATGTCGGAAGTGCCTCAGAATTCACACAATACCAACTTTCTCATGGTTCTGGTTAAATTACATATACCAGTTTATAACAAATGGTAAAATCTGTAACTCTGTTCAAAGTTTTATAAAATTACTTAAGAATAATTTCTTGTATTTCCATGCCACCTTTATAGTTCTGGTTTCTCATTTCTTTTTTTTTTTTAATTTATTTTATTGGAGGTAAATTACCTTACATTAATATATTGGTTGGTTTTGCCATACATTGACATGAATCCGCCCCGGGTGTACATGTGTTCTCTTTCTTGAACCCCCCTCCCACCTCCCTCTTCCCCATATCCTCCCTCCATGTCATCCCCGTGCGCCAGCCCCAAGCATCCTGTATCATGCGTCGAACCTGGACTGGTCACTTATGATAATATACATGCTACAATGCCGTTCTCCCCAATCATCCCACCTTCACCCTCTCCCACAGAGTCCCAAGTTCAGTTCAGTTCAGTTCAGTTCAGTCGCTCAGTCGTGTCCTACTCTCTGCGACCCCATGAATCACACCACGCCAGGCCTCCCTGTCCATCACCAACTCCCAGAGTTCACTCAAACTCATGTCCACAGAGTTGGTGATGCCATCCAGCCATCTCATTCTCGGTCATCCCCGTTTCCTCCTGCCCTCAACCTTTCCCAGCATCAGAGTCTTTTCCAATGAGTAAGACTGTTCTATATGCCTATGTCTCTTTTGCAGTCTCGTATACAGGGTTCAGGTTACCATCTTTCTAAATTCCATATATATGCGTTAGTATACTGTATTGATGTTTTTCTTTATGGCTTACTTCACTCTGTATAATTGGCTCCAATTTCATCCACCTCATTAAAACTGATTCAAATGCATTCTTTTTGATGGCTATAAATTACTCCATTGTGTATATGTACCAAAGCTTTCTTATCCATTCATCTGCAGATGGACATCTAGGTTGCTTCCATGTCCTGGGTATTATAAACAGTGCTGCGATGAACATTGGAGTACATGTGTCTCTTTCAATTCTGGTTTCCTCAGTGTATATGCCCAGGAGTGCGATTGCTGGATCATATAGCAGTTCTATTTCCAGTTTTTTGAGGAATCTCCACACTGTTCTCCATAGTGGTTATACTAGTTTGCATTCCCACCAACAGTGTAAGAGGGTTTCCTTTTCTCCACACCCTCTCCAGCATTTATTGCATGTAGACTTTTGGATAGCAGCCATTCTGACTGGTGTGAAATGGTATCTCATTGTGGTTTTGATTTACATTTCTCTGATTATGAGGGATGTTGAGCATTTTTTCATGTGTTTGTTAGCCATCTGTATGTCTTCTTTGGAGAAATGTCTGTTTAGTTCTTTGGCCCATTTTTTGATTGGGTCACTTAGTTTTCTGGAATTGAGCTGCAGGAGCTGCTTGTATATTTTGGAGATTAATCCTTTATCAGTTGCTTCATTTGCTATTATTTTCTCCCATTCTGAAGGCTGTCTTTTCACCTTGCTTATAGTTTCCTTTGCTGTGCAGAAGCTTTTGATTTTAATTAGGTCCCATTTGTTTATTTTTGCTTTTATTTCCAATATTCTGGGAGGTGGGTCTTGGAGGATCCTGCTGTGACTTATGTCAGAGAGTGTTTTGCCTACATTCTCCTCCAGGAGTTTTATAGTATCTGGTCTTACATTTAGCTCTCTAATCCATTTTGAGTTTATTTTGGTGTATGGTGTTAGGAAGTGTTCTAGTTTCATTCTTTTACAAGTGGCTGACCAGTTTTCCCAAAACCAATTGTTAAAGAGACTGTCTTTTGTCCATTTTATATTCTTGCCTCCTTTGTCAAAGATAAGGTGTCCATAGGTGCGTGGATTTATCTCTGGGCTTTCTATTTTGTTCCATTGATCTATATTTCTGTCTTTATGCCAGTACCATACTGTCTTGATGACTGTGGCTTTGTAGTAGAGCCTGAAGTCTGGCAGGTTAATTCCTCCAGTTCCATTTTTCTTCTTCAGGATTGCTTTGGCTATTCGAGGTTTTTTGTATTTCCATACAAATTGTGAGATTATTTGTTCTAGTTCTGTGAAAAATATCGTTGGTAGCTTGATAGGGATCGCATAGAATGTATAAATTACTTTGGGTGGTATACTCATTTTCACAATATTTATTCTTCCAATCCACAAACACGGTATATTTCTCCATCTATTAGTGTCCTCTTTGATTACTTTCACTAGTGTTTTATAGTTTTCTATGTACAAGTCTTTTGTTTATTTAGGTAGATATATTCCTAAGTATTTAATTCTTTTCGTTGCAACAGTGAATGGAATAGTTTCCTTAATTTCTCTTTCTATTTTCTCATTATTAGTGTATAGGAATGCAAAGGATTTCTGTGTGTTGATTTTATATCCTGCAACTTTACTGTAATCATTGATTAGCTCTAGTAGTTTTCTGGTAGAGTCTTTAGGGTTTTCTGTGTAGAGGATCATGTCATCAGCGAACAGTGAAAGTTTTACTTCTTCTTTTCCAATTTGTATTCCATTTATGTCTTTTTCTGCTCTGATTGCTGTAGCCAAAACTTCCAGAACTATGTTGAATAGTAGTGGTGAGAGTGGGCACCCTTGTCTTGTTCCTGCCTTTAGGGGAAATGCTTTCAGCTTTTTACCATTGAGGATAATGTTTGCTGTGGGTTTGCCATATATAGCTTTTATTATGTTGAGATATGTCCCTTCTATTCCCACTTTCTGGAGAGTTTTTATCATAAATGGATGTTGTATTTTGTCAAAGGCTTTCTCTGCATCTATAGAGATAATCATATGATTTTTATTTTTCAGTTTGTTAATGTGGTGTATTACGTTGATTGATTTGTGGATATTGAAGAATTCTTGCATTCCTGGGATAAAGCCCACTTGGTCATGATGTATGATCTTCTTAATGTGTTGTTGGATTCTGATTGCTAGAATTTTGTTAAGGATTTTTGCATCTATGTTCATCAGTGATATTGGCCTGTAGTTTTCCTTTTTTGTGGGATCTTTACCAGGTTTTGGGATTAGGGTGATGGTGGCCTCATAGAATGAGTTTGGAAGTTTTCCTTCCTCAACTTCCTTCCTCAGCAATTTTCTAGAAGAGTTTGAGTAGAATAGGTGTTAGCTCTTCACTAAATTTTTGGTAGAATTCAGCTGTGAAGCCGTCTGGACCTGGGCTTTTGTTTGCTGGAAGCTTTCCGATTACTTCCTCTATTTCCGAGCTTGTGATAGGTCTGTTCAGATTTTCTATTTCTTCCTGGTTCAGTTTTGGCAAGGTGTACTTTTCTAGGAATTTGCCCATTTCTTCCAAGTTATTTATTTTATTGCCATATAATTGCTGATAATATTCTCTAATAATCCTTTGTATTTCTGTGTTGTCAGTTGTGATCTCTCCATTTTCATTTCTAATTTTATTGATTTGGTTCTTCTCCCTTTGTTTCTTGATGAGTCTGGATAGTGGTTTGTCCATTTTATTTACCTTCTCAAAGAATCAGCTTTTGGCTTTGTTGATTTTTGCTATGGTCTCTTTTGTTTCTTTTGCATTTATCTCTGCCCTACTTTTTACGATTTCTTTCCTTCTGCTAACCCTGGGGTTCTTCATTTCTTCCTTTTCTAGTTTCTTTAGATGTAGAGTTAGGTTATTTAGTTGACTTTTTTCTTGTTTCTTGAGGTGTGCCTGTATTGCTATGAACTTCCCCCTTAGCACTGCTTTTACAGTGTCCCAGAGGTTTTGGGTTGTTGTGCTTTCATTTTCATTCATTTCTATGCATATTTTGATTTCTTCTATGATTTGTTCATTATTCAGCAGCATGTTGTTCAGCCTCCATATGTTGTCATTTTTAATAGTTTTTCTCCTGTAATTGAGATCTAATCTTACTGCATTGTGGTCAGAAAAGATGTTTGGAATGATTTCAATTTTTTTGAATTTACCAAGGCTAGATTTATGGCCCAGGATGTGATCTATCCTGGAAAAGCTTCCATGTGCGCTTGAGAAAAAGGTGAAATTCATTGTTTTGGGGTGAAATGTCCTATAGATATTAGGTCTAACTGGTCTATTGTATCATTTAAAGTTTGTGTTTCCTTGTTAATTTTCTGTTTAGTTGATCTATCCATAGATGTAAGTGGGGTATTAAAGTCTCCCACTGCTGCTGCTGCTGCTGCTAAGTCACTTCAGTCGTGTCTGACTCTGTGTGACCCCATAGACGGCAGCTCATCAGGCTCTCCCGTCCCTGGGATTCTCCAGGCAAGAACACTGGAGTGGGTTGCCATTTCCTTCTCCAATGTGTGAAAGTGAAAAGGGAAAGTGAAGTCGCTCAGTCATGTCTGACTCGTAGCGACCGCATGGACTGCAGCCTACCAGGCTCCTCCGTCCATGGGATTTTCCAGGCAAGAGTACTGGAGTGGCTTGCCGTTGCCTTCTCCGAAAGTCTCCCACTATTATTGTGTTATTGTTAATTTCCCCTTTCATACTTGTTAGTAATTGTCTTACATATTGCGGTGCTCCTATGTTGGGTGCATAAATATTTATAATTGTTATATCTTCTTCTTGGATTGATCCTTTGATCATTATGTAGCTTCCTTCTTTGTGTCTTTTCACAGCCTTTGTTTTAAAATCTATTTTATCTTATATGAGTATTGCTACTCCCGCTTTCTTTTGGTCTCTATTTGCATGGAATATCTTTTTCTAGCCCTTCACTTTCAGTCTGTATGTGTCCCTCGATTTGAGGTGGGTCTCTTGTAGACAACACATATGGGGGTCTTGCTTTTGTATCCATTCAGCCAGGCTTTGTCTTTTGGTTGGGGCATTCAACCCATTTACATTTAAGGTGATTATTGATAAGTATGATCCCGTTGCCATTTTCTTTATTGTTTTGGGTTCGAGTTTATATACCCTTTCTGCGTTTCCAGTCTAGAGAAGATCCTTTAGTATTTGTTGGAGAGCTGGTGTGGTGATGCTGAATTCTCTCAGCTTTTGCCTGTCTGTAAAGCTTTTGATTTCTCCTTCATATTTGAATGAGATCCTTGCTGGGTACAGTAATCTGGGCTGTAGGTTATTTTCTTTCATCACTTTAAGTATGTCTTGCCATTCCCTCCTGGCCTGTAGAGTTTCTGCTGAAAGATCAGCTGTTATCCTTATGGGGATCCCCTTGTGTGTTATTTGTTCTTTTTCCCTTGCTGCTTTTAATATTTTTTCTTTGTGTTTGATCTTTGTTAATTTGATTAATATGTGCCTTGGGGTATTTCGCCTTGGGTTTATCCTGTTAGGGACTCTCTGTGTTTCTTGGACTTGGGTGATTATTTCCTTCCCCATTTTGGGGAAATTTTCAACTATTATCTCCTCAAGTATTCTCTCGTGGTCTTTCTTTTTGTCTTCTTCTTCTGGGACTCCTATGATTCGAATGTTGGGGCGTTTAATATTGTCCCATATGTCTCTAATATTGTCCTCATTTTTTTATTCTTTTTTCTTTTTCTGTCTCTGTTTCATTTATTTCTACAATTCTATCTTCTAGCTCGCTTATCCTGTCTTCTGCCTCCGTTATTCTACTGTTTGTTCCCTCGAGAGTGTTTCTGATCTCATCTATTGTATTATTCATTGTATATTGACTCTTTTTTATTTCCTCTAATTCCTTATTGAACATTTCTTCCATCTTCTCAATCCTTTTCTCCAGTTTATTTATCTGTAACTCCATTTTGCTTTCCAGATTTTGAATCATTTTCACAATTAAAATTCGAAATTCTTTATCAGGTAGGTTCCCTATATCTTCCTCTTTTGTTTGTGTTGGTGGGCATTTATCCTGTTCCTTTACTTGTTGGGTATTTCTCTGCCTCTTCATCTTGCTTATATTGCTGTGTTCGGGGTGGCCTTTCCGTCTTCTGACAGTTTGTGGAGTTCTCTTTATTATGTAGTTACCTCGTTGTGTGTGGGGTTGGATGGGTGACTTTTCAAGTTTCCCTGGTTAGGGAAGCTTGAGTCGATGTTCTGGTGGGTGGAGCTGGATTTCTTCTCTCTGGAGTGCAATGAAGTGTCCAGTAATGAGTTTGAGATGTCAGTGGGTTTGGGGTGGCTTTGGGCAGCCTGTATATTGAAGCTCAGTGCTATTCTCCTGTGTTGCTGGATAGCTTGCGTAGTATGTCTTTCACTGAAACTTGTTGACCCTTGGGTGGTGCCTAGTTTCAGTGTATGTATGGAGGCATTTGATGAGTACCTATCAATTAATGTTCTCTGGAACAGGAGATCTCTGGTGTTCTCAGGATTTGGCCTTAAGCCTCTGCCTCTGGTTTTCAGTCTTATTCTTGCGGGAGGCTCAAGGCTTCTCCCTCTGTTACTTCCAAGGCAGTTCCTTCTGTTGAAAAAGCTCTTCTGTTTTCTGGTCTCCTCAGTGTCTAATTCCCATCCTGACACCAGGATGCGGTGGTGGACACTGTTTTTTTTTCCCCTGGCTCTCCTATTTAGTCCTGCTATTGGGAGGGAGGAACAGCTAACAAATATCCCTGGCGTCTGTGGGGAATGCTCGCGGTGTCTCAGCTACACTGGGAATGCTCCCGCTCGAGGCGTGTGTGCTTTCCCTGTTTATGCTGCTTAGGCTTTAGTTTGCTCTGCTGCGAGCTGTCCGCGGCTGGCGCTGGGTTGCATGCACTTCCCAGGTCTGTGCGGCTCAGGTTCAGGTCCTCGGGTACTCAACAAAGGCGCAGACTTGGCTGGGCCTGCGTTTTGTGCCTTCCCCGGTCCTAGCAGCTCAGATGACCAGGTGTTTGGCGAGCGTGGTCACTGCGACTTATCGCCTTTCCGGTCCCTGCCGCTCGGTTTTCTGGGAGTACAACCAGCGCACTTTCTCAGGCGGATATCGACCGGCCTGAACCCAAGAAGTCCTGGCCAGCAAGGAAGCCTGCCTGCAGCTTGGCACGGGAAGCCTCTCTGGGGCCGCGGCTGCCCCCGCCCAGGCGCGGGCTGCCCTCCCCGCCTGCTTTGGTGGGGGCTGGGGGATGGGCCACCCGATGCCCGCTCACTCCACTTAGCACCCAGTTCTGTGGGTGGGGCTGGCTTGGGGCTTTTTCACAGGCTTTTTCCAGCCCTCTCGCCCTTCAGCTGCAACCTCTGCTCTGGTATCTTAAGTTCCAGCCCTCAGTTTGCCCTGGGGCTTTCAAGCCCAGTTCTCCCTCTAAGCACAGCCACCAGTTCTCCCTCTAAGCGCCGCCACCAGTTCTCCCTCTAAGCGCCGCCACCGGTTCTCCCTCTAACGCCGCTGCCAGTTCTCCCTCTAAGCTCAGCCGCGGGCGCCTCCCTGCCCAGCCCCCACGTGCTAGTGAGGGGTGCGGGCATCTGTGCTGCTTCTCCGCTGAGAGTTTCCTCTGGGCACTTAGTCTGTGAGTTTTAGTTATTTATATCTTTTGTCTCCCAGTTATGCAGACCTCTGAGGTTCCACTCGCCAGTGTTTCCAGGTCTTTGGAAACTTCTCTCTCTCTGTTTTTTTTTTTTTTTTTAAGCCTCCCTTCCCGGGACGGAGCTCCTTCCCTCCCTCTTTTGTCTCTCTTTTTATCTTTTTATCTATTTCCTACCTCCTTTTGTCGACTATGGGCTGCTTTTCTGAGTGCCTGATGTCCTCTGCCAGTATTCAGAAGTTTTTTTGTGGGATTTACTCAGCGTTCAAATGTTTTGTTGATTTTGTGGGGGAGAAAGTGGCCGCCCCGTCCTATTCCTCCGCCATCTTCCTGTGCTCCCGGTTTCTCATTTCTTAATTAGTAAATTCAGCGTGCAGGTTCTATCCCAGGCTAATTTATACACTTCCAGAAGAAACGGCCTCTTAAATCCAGAGTGTTGAGGTGGGGAGCCCCCAACCACGTGAGATTCATTTCACATATGACAATATACATGTTTCAATCCATTCTCCCCAATTATCCCACCCTCGCCCTCTCCCACGGAGTCCAGAAGACTGCTCCACACATCCAAGTCTCTGCTGCTGTCTCATATACAGGGTTATCATTATCCTCTTGCTATATTCCATATATATGTGTTAATATACTGTATTGGTGTTTTAGTTTCTGGCTTACTTCGCTTTGTATAATAGACTCCAGCTTCGTCCACCTCATTAGAACCAATTCAAATGTATTCTTTTAAATCGCTGAGTAGTACTCCATTGTGTAAATGTACCACAGCTTTCTTATCCATTCGTCTGCGAATGGACATCTAGGTTGCTTCCATGTCCTGGCTGTTATAAACAGTGCTGCGATGAACATTGGAGTACATGTGTCTCTTTCAGTTCTGGTTTCCTCGGTGTCTATGCCCTGGAGTGGGATTGCTGGGTCATATGGCAGTTTTATTTCCAGTTTTTTAAGGAATATCCACACTGTTCTCCATAGTGGTTATACTAGTTTGCATTCCCACCAACAGTGTAAGAGGGTTCCCTTCTCTCCACACCCTCTCCAGCATTTATTGCATGTAGACTTTTGGATAGCAGCCATTCTGACTGGTGTGAAATGGTATCTCATTGTGGTTTTAATTT
This sequence comes from Moschus berezovskii, assembly GCF_049115385.1. Classification (NCBI taxonomy): domain Eukaryota; kingdom Metazoa; phylum Chordata; class Mammalia; order Artiodactyla; family Moschidae; genus Moschus; species Moschus berezovskii. The sequence continues at coordinate 90,082,903 of NC_142463.1, read as the reverse complement.
ACATTTCTCTGATTATGAGGGATGTTGAGCATTTTTTCATGTGTTTGTTAGCCATCTGTATGTCTTCTTTGGAGAAATGTCTGTTTAGTTCTTTGGCCCATTTTTTGATTGGGTCATTTATTTTTCTGGAATTGAGCTGCAGGAGTTGCTTGTATATTTTGGAGATTAATCCTTTATCAGTTGCTTCATTTGTTATTATTTTCTCCCATTCTGAAGGCTGTCTTTTCATCTTGCTTATAGTTTCCTTTGCTGTGCAGAAGCTTTTGATTTTAATTAGGTCCCATTTGTTTGTTTTTGCTTTTATTTCCAATATTCTGGGAGGTGGGTCTTGGAGGATCCTGCTGTGACTTATGTCAGAGAGTGTTTTGCCTATGTTCTCCTCTAGGAGTTTTATAGTTTCTGGTCTTACATTGAGATCTTTAATCCATTTTGAGTTTATTTTTGTGTATGGTGTTAGGGAGTGTTCTAGTTTCATTCTTTTACAAATGGTTGACCAGTTTTCCCAGCACCACTTGTTAAAGAGATTGTCTTTTCTCCATTGAATATTCTTGCCTCCCTTGTTAAAGATAAGGTGTCCATAGGTGCATGGATTTATCTGGGCTTTCTATTTTGTTCCATTGATCTATATTTCTGTCTTTATGCCAGTACCATACTGTCTTGATGACTGTGGCTTTGTAGTAGAGCCTGAAGTCCAGCAGGCTGATTCCCCCAGTTCCATTCTTCTTTCTCAAGATTGCTTTGGCTATGCAAGGCTTTTTGTATTTCCATACAAATTGTGAAATTATTTGTTCTAGCTCTGTGAAAAACACCGTTGGTAGCTTGATAGGGATTGAATTGAACTTATAAATTACTTTAGGTAATATATTCATTTTCACAATATTTATTCTTCCAATCCATGAACATGGTATGTTTCTCCATCTATTAGTGTCCTCTCTGATTTCTTTCACCAATGTTTTATAGTTTTCTATATACAACTCAGCACTGGCCACAGGACTGGAAGAGGTCAGTCTTCATTCCAATCCCAAAGAAAGGCAATGCCAAAGAATGCTCAAACTACTGCACAACTGCACTCATCTCACACGCTAGTAAAGTCATGCTCAAAATTCTCCAAGCCAGGCTTCAGCAGTATGTAAACCGTGAACTCCCAGATGTTCAAGCAGGTTTTAGAAAAGGCAGAGGAACCAGAGATCAAATTGCCAACATTCGCTGGATCATGGAGAAAGCAAGAGAGTTCCAGAAAAACATCGATTTCTGCTTCATTGACTATGCCAAAGCCTTTGACTGTGTGGATCACAATAAACTGTGGAACATTCTGAAAGAGATGGGAATCCCAGACCACCTGACCTGCCTCTTGAGAAACCTTTATGCAGGTCAGGAAGCAACAGTTAGAACTGGACATGGAACAACAGACTGGTTCCAAATAGGAAAAGGAGTACGTCAAGGGTGTATATTGTCACCTTGCTTATTTAACTTCTATGCAGAGTACATCATGAGGAACGCTGGGCTGGAAGAAGCACAATCTGGAATCAAGATTGCCGGGAGAAATATCAATAACCTCAGATATGCAGATGACACTACCCTTCTGGCAGAAAGTGAAGAGGAACTCAAAAGCCTCTTGATGAAAGTGAAAGAGGAGAGTGAAAAGGTTGGCTTGAAGCTCAACATTCAGAAAACAAAGATCATGGCATCCGGTCCCATCACTTCATGGGAAATAGATGTGGAAACAGTGTCAGACTTTATTTTGGGGGGCTCCAAAATCACTGCAGATGCTGATTGCAGCCATGAAATTAAAAGACGCTTGCTCCTTGGAAGGAAAGTTATGACCAACCTTGATAGTATATTAAAAAGCAGAGACATTACTTTGCCAACCAAGGTCCGTCTAGTCAAGGCAATGGTTTTTCCCGAGGTCATGTATGGATGTGAGAGTTGGACTGTGAAGAAAGCTGAGCGCCAAAGAATCGATGCTTTCGAACTGTGGTGTTGGAGAAGACTCTTGAGAGTCCCTTATACTGCAAGGAGATCCAACCAGTCCATTCTAAAGGAGATCGATCCTGGGTGTTCATTGGAAGGACTGATGCTGAAGCTGAAACTGCAATACTTTGGCCACCTCATGCGACGAGTTGACTCACTGGAACAGACTCTGATGCTGGGAAAGGTTGGGGGTGGGAGGAGAAGGGGACGACGGAGAATGAGATGGCTGGATGGCATCACCGACTCTGTGGACATGAGTTTGAGTGTACTCCGGGAGTTGGTGATGGACAGGGAGGCCTGGCGTGCTGTAATTCATGGGGTCGTGGAGAGTCGGACACGACTGAGCGACTGAACTGAACTGAACTGAACTGATATATAGGTCTTTTGTTTCTTTAGGTAGATATATTCCTAAGTATTTTATTCTTTTCGTTGCAACGGTGAATGGAATTGTTTCCTTAATTTCTCTCTCTATTTTCTCATTATTAGTGTATAGGAATGCAAGGGATTTCTGTGTGTTGATTTTATATCCTGAAACTTTACTATATTTATTGATTAGCTCTAGTAATTTTCTGGTAGAGTCTTTAGGGTTGTCTGTGTAGAGGATCATGTCATCTGCAAACAGTGAGAGTTTTACTTCTTCTTTTCCTATTTGAATTCCATTTATGTCTTTTTCTGCTCTGATTGCTGTGGCCAAAACTTCCAAAACTATGTTGAATAGTAATGGTGAGAGTGGGCACCCTTGTCTTGTTCCTGACTTTAGGGGAAACGCTTTCAATTTTTCACCATTGAGGATAGTGTTTGCTGTGGCTTTGTCATATATAGCTTTTATTATGTTGAGGAACGTTCCTTCTATTCCCGCCTTCTGGAGGGTTTTGATCATAAATGGATGTTGAATTTTGTCGAAAGCTTTCTCTGCATCTATTGAAATAATCATATAGTTTTTATTTTTCAATTTGTTAATGTGGTTTATTATGTTGATTGATTTGTGGATATTGAAGAATCCTTGCATTCCTGGGATAAAGCCCACTTGGTCATGATGTACGATCTTTTTAATGTGTTGTTGGATTCTGATTGCTAGAATTTTGTTAAGGATTTTTACATCTATGTTCATCAGTGATATTGGCCTGTAGCTCTATTTTTTTGTGGCATCTTTGTCAGGTTTTGGTATTAGGGTGATGGTGGCCTCATAGAATGAGTTAGGAAGTTTCCTTCCTCTTCAATTTTCTGGAAGAGTTTGAGTAAGATAGGTGTTAGATCTTCTCTAAATTTTTGGAAGAATTCAGCTGTGAAGCCATCTGGATCTGGGCTTTTGTTTACTGGAAGATTTCTGATTACAATTTCAATTTCCATGCTTGTGATGGGTCTGTTAAGATTTTCTATATCTTCCTGGTTCAGTTTTGGAAAGTTGTACTTTTCTAAGAATTTGTCCATTTCTTGCAAGTTGTCCATTTTATTGGCATGTAATTGCTGATAATAGTCTCTTATGATCCTTTGTATTAATGTATTGTCTGTTGTGATCTCTCCCTTTTCATTTCTGATTTTATTGATTTGGTTTTTCTCCCTTTGTTTCTTGATGAGTCTGGTTAGTGGTTTGTCAATTTTATTTACCCTCTCAAAAAACCAGCTTTTGACTTTGTTGATTTTTGCTATGGTCTCTTTTGTTTCTTTTGTATTTATTTCTGCCCTTATTTTTAAAATCTCTTTCTTTCTACTAACCCTTAGTTCAGTTCACTTCAGTTGCTTAGTCATGTCCGAATCTTTGCGACACCATGAACTACAGCACGCCAGGCCTCCCTGTCCATCACCAACTCCCGGAGTTCACTCAAACTCATGTCCACAGAGTCAGTGATGCCATCCAGCCATCTCATTCTCTGTCATCCCCGTCTCCTCCTACCCCCAATCCCTCCCAGCATCAGACTCTTTCAGTGAGTCAACTCGTCGCGTGAGGTGGCCAAAGTATTGGAGCTTCAGCTTTAGCATCAGTCCTTCCAATGAACACCCAGGACGGATCTCCTTTAGAATGGACTGGTTGGATCTCCTGGCAGTCCAAAGGACTCTCAAGAGTCTTCTCCAGCACCACAGTTCAAAAGCATCAATTCTTCGACGATCAGCTTTCTTCACAGTCCAACTCTCACATCCATACATGAACACGGGAAAAACCATAGCCTTGACTAGACGGACCTTGGTTGGCAAAGTGATGTCTCTGCTTTTTAATATGCTATCTAGGTTGGTCATAACTTTCCTTCCAAGGAGTAAGCGTCTTTAGTTTCATGGCTGCAATCAGCATCTGCAGTGATTTTGGAGCCCCCCAAAATAAAGTCTGACACTGTTTCCACTGTTTCCCCATCTATTTCCCATGAAATGATGGGACCAGATGCCATGATCTTTGTTTTCTGAATGTTGAGCTTCAAGCCAAACTTTTCACTCTCCTCTTTCACTTACATCAAGAGGCCTTTGAGTTCCTCTTCACTTTCTGCCATAAGGGTGGTGTCATATGCATATCTGAGGCTATTGATATTTCTCCCGGCAGTCTTGATTCCAGATTGTGCTTCTTCCAGCCCAACGTTCCTCATGATGTACTCTGCATATAAGTTAAATAAGCAGGGTGACAATAAACAACCTTGACGTACTCCTTTTCCTATTTGGAACAAGGCTGTTGTTCCATGTCCAGTTCTGACTGTTGCTTCCTGACCTGCATAAAGGTTTCTCAAGAGGCAGGTCAGGTGGTCTTGGATTCCCATCTCTTTCAGAATTTTCCACAGTTTATTGTGATCCACACAGTCAAAAGCTTTGGCATAGTCAATGAAGCAGAAATAGATTTTTTTATGGAACTCTCTTGCTTTCTCCATGATCCAGCAGATGTTAGCAATTTGATATCTGGTGCCTCTGCCTTTTCTAAAACCTGCCTGAACATCTGGAAGTTTACGATTCACATAATGCCGAAGCCTAGCTTGGAGAATTTTGAGCATGACTTTACTAGCATGTGAGATGAGTGCAATTGTGCAGTAGTTTGAGCATTCTTTGGCATTGCCTTTCTTTGGGATTGGAATGAAGACTGACCTTTTCCAGTCCTGTGGCCCCTGCTGAGTTGTCCAAATTTGCTGGCATTTGGAGTGCAGCACTTTCACAGCATCATCTTTCAGGATTTGAAATAGCTCAATTGGAATTCCATCACCTCCACTAGCTTTGTTCTTAGTGATGCTCTCTAAGGCCCACTTGACTTCACATTCCAAGATGTCTGGTTCCAGGTGAGTGATCACGCCATCGTGATTATCTTGGTCATGAAGATCTTTTTTGTACAGTTCTTCTGTGTATTCTTGCCACCTCTCCTTAATATCTTCTGCTTCTTTTAGGTCCATACCATTTCTGTCCTTTATCAAGTCCATCTTTGCATGAAATGTTCCCTTGATATCTCTTATTTTCTTGAAAAGATCTCTTATTTTTCCTATTCTGTTGTTTTCCTCTATTTCTTTACATTGATCGCTGAGGAAGGCTTTCTTATCTCTCCTTGCTATTCTTTGGAACTCTGCATTCAGATGCTTATATCTTTCCTTTCCTCCTTTGATTTTCTCTTCTCTTCTTTTCACAGCTATTTGTAAGGCCTCCTCAGACAGCCATTTTGCTTTTTTGCATTTCTTTTCCATGGGGATGGTCTTGGTCCCTGACTCCTGTACAATGTCAAGAACCTCCGTTCAGAGTTCATCAGGCACTCTATCTATCATATCTAGACCCTTAAATCTATTTCTTACTTCCACTGTATAATCATAAGGGATTTGATTTAGGTCCTCTCTGAATGGTCTAATGGTTTTCCCTACTTTCTCCAATTTAAGTTCTTCATTTCTTCGTTTTCTAATTGCTTTAGGTGTAGAGTTAGGTTATTTAGTTGGCTTTTTTCTTGTTTCTTGAGGTATGCCTGTATTGCTATGAACCTTCCCCTTAGCATTGCTTTTACAGTGTCCCACAGGTTTTGGGTTGTTGTGTTTTCATTTTCATTCATTTCTGTGCATATTTTGATTTCTTTTTTAGTTTCTTCAATGATTTGTTCATTATTCAGCAGCGTGATGTTCAGTCTCCATATGTTGTCATTTTTAATAGTTTTTCTCCTGTAATTGAGATCCAGTCTTACTGCATTATGATCAGAAAAGATGCTTGGAATGATTTCAATTTTTTTGAATTTACCAAGGCTAGATTTATGGCCCAGGATGTGATCTATCCTGGAGAAGGTTCCGTGTGCACTTGAGAAGAAGGTGAAATTCATTATTTTGGGTTGAAATGTCCTATAGGTATCTATTAGGTCTAACTGGTCTATTGTATCATTTAACTTTTGTGTTTCCTTGTTAATTTTCTGTTTAGCTGATCTATCCATAGGTGTGAGTGGGGTATTAAAGTCTCCCATTATTCTTGTGTTATTGTTGATTTCCCCTTTCATACTTGTTAGTATTAGTCTCACATATTGTGGTGGTCCTATGTTGGGTGCATATATATTTATAATTGTTATATCATCTTGGATTGAGCCTTTGATCATTATATAGTGTCCTTCATTGTCTCTTTTCACAGCCTTTGTCTTAAAGTCTATTTTATCTGATATGAGTATTGCTACTCCTTCTTTCTTTTGATCTATATTGGCATGGAATATCTTTTTCTAGCCCTTCACTTTCAGTCTGTATGTGTCCCTCGTTTTGCGGTGGGTCTCTTGCAGACAACATATATGGGGGTCTTGTTTTTGTATCCATTCAGCCAGTCTTTGTCTTTTGGTTGGGGCGTTCAACCCATTTACGTTTAAGGTGATTATTGATAAGTATGATCCTGTTGCCATTTTCTTTATTGTTTTGGGTTCGAGTTTATACACTCATTCTGTGTTTCCTGTCTAGAGAATGTCCTTTAGCATTTGTTGGAGAGCTGGTTTGGTGATGCTGAATTCTCTCAGCTTTTGCCTGTCTGTAAAGCTTTTGATTTCGCCTTCATACTTGAATGAGATCCTTGCTGGGTACAGTAATATGGGCTGTAGGTTATTTTCTGTCATCATTTTAAGTGTGCTCTGCCATTCCCTCCTGGCCTGAAGAGTTTCTATTGAAAGGTCAGCTGTTATCCTTATGGGGATCCCCTTGTGTGTTATTTGTTGCTTTTCCCTTGCTGTTTTTAATATTTGTTCTTTGTATTTGATCTTTGTTAATTTGATTAATATGTGTCTTGGGGTATTTTGCCTTGGGTTTATCCTGTTTGGGACTCTCTGGGATTCTTGGACTTGGGTGATTATTTCCTTCCCCATTTTAGGGAAATTTTCAACTATTATCTCCTCAAGTATTTTCTCATGGTCTTTCTTGTCTTCTTCTCTGGGACTCCTATGATTCGGATATTGGGGCATTTAAAATTGTCCCAGAGGTCTCTGAGATTGTCCTCATTTCTTAATTCATTTTTCTTTTTTCCTCTCTGCTTCATTTATTACTACCATTCTATCTTCTAACTCACTTATTCTATCTTCTGCCTCTGTTATTCTACTATTGGTTCCCTCCAGAGTGTTTTTTATCTTATCTATTGCATTATTCATTGTATATTGACTCTTTTTTATTTCTTCTAGATCCTTATTAAACCTTTGTTGCATCTTCTCAATCCTCGTCTCCAGATTATTTATCTGTAGCTCCATTTTGCTTTCAAGATTTTGGATCAATTTCACTATCATTATTTGGAATTCTTTATCAGGTAGATTCCCTATCTCTTCCTCTTTTGTTTGGGTTGGTGGGCATTTATTCTGTTCTTTTATTTGCTGGGTATTTATCTGCCTCTTCATCTTGCTTATATTGCTGTGTTTGGGGTGACCTTTCGGTCTTTATGCAGTTTGTGGAGTTCTTTTTATTGTGGAGTTTCCTTGCTATGGGTGAGGTTGGACGCATGGCTTGTTCCCTGGTTAGGGAAGCTTGTGTCAGTGTTCTGATGGGTGGAGCTGGATTTCTTCTCTCTGGAGTGCAATGAAGTGACTAATAATGAGTTATGAGATGTCAATAGGTTTGGAGTGACTTTGGACAACCTGTATAGTCACTTCCAAGGTGGTTCCCTCTGTTTTAGCTTCTGTTTGCTGGTCTCTTCAGTGTCTAATTTCCGCCATGACACTGGGGGGTGGTGGTGGACACTTTTTAAAGCTCACTTGTTCAGTCCTGTTCTGGGAAGGGAGGAACACTGCAGAGAAATATCTCTGGCATCTGTGGGGAGTGCTCACAGTGTCCCAGCCACACTGGGTTTGCCCCCGCTCACGGCGTGTGTGCTGTCCCAGTCTACACTGCACAGGCTCTAAGTTGCTCTGTCGATAACTGCTGGCGCTGGGTTGCATGCACATCCCAGGTCTAAGCCACTCAGGTTCAGGTACTCGAGTACTCCACAAAAGCGAGGACTTGGTTGGGCCTGCATTTTGTGCCTTCCCCGGACCGAGCAGCTCAAGTGACCAGGTGTTTGGCGAACACAGTTGCTGCGACTTATCACCTCCCCAGTCCCTCCTGCTCGGTTTTCTGTGTATACAACCGGCGCACCTTCTCAGGCGGATGTTAACCAGCTAGAAACCCAAAAGTCTTGGTTAATACTAAAGCCTGCCTGCAGATTGGTATCGGATGCCTCTCTGGGCCCGCGATTGCCCCCTTCTGTCTCTGACTGCCCTCCCCTGCGAGGGATGGGCCGTCCACAGCCGGCTAGCTCTGCTTAGTCTTTTGTTCTGTGAGCGGGGCTGGCAGAGTCTTAAGTTAGGGCTTTTTGCCTTTTCGCGGGGTAGCTACCCCACAGTCTGCTCTGCAATCTCCAGTCAGCTCTCCCAGACTGCCCTCACAGCATTCAGGCCCGGTCCTCTCTCTAAGCAGTTCAACTGGCTCCTCCCTGCCCAGGCCCTTCTTGTTAATGGCGGATGCGGGCGTCTGCTCTGCTTCTCCACTGGGAGTTACCTTTGGACTCGTAAGCTGTGAGGTTTAATTATTTATTTCTTTTTCTCCCGGTTGGTTGTGTTGTCCTCTGAGGTTCCAAGGCTCGCCACCGCCTGTGAGAGTGTTTCCTGGTTTCAGAAACTTCTCTCTTTTTTTATGCCTCCTTCCCTGGACGGACTCCGTCCCTACTTCTTTTGTCTCTCTTTTTATCATTTATGTTTTTTCCTACCTTCTTTTGAAGACAATGGGCTGCTTTTCTGGGTGCCTAATGTCCTCTGCCAGCATTCAGAAGTTGTTTTATGGACTTTACTCAGTGCTCAATTGTTCTTTTGATGAATTTGTGGGGGAGAAAGTGGTCTCGCCGTCCTATTCCTCCACCATCTTGTTTCAGCTCCCAGGTCTAATTTTGTATGTTTTTGTAGGACCTCTGTTAACCTTGCTAGAAATTGTGCCAGGTTTTCGACTAGTCTTAGAGCTATTTCCCAGAGCTTATCAAAACTGACAGCTTTATTTCCTGGCTTTTGAAGGCCCACACTGAGGCAAGCAACCATGTGATTATAGGCTGCTCATCCAGGTCTTCCTGCCTGATAATCCCAGTTGGGATCATCTCTGGGGACAGCCGTGGCCCCAACAAGCTTAGTGTTGTCAGTCCTGTATATCTCATCAGCATGTTCTGAGAAGCTTGCCATACTTGTTCCTTCTCTTCTGGGAGAAGGGTGGAGGGAAGTATGGTGTAAATATCATGCTAGGTCAAGTCATAAGACTGGATAAGATATTTAAATTATTTTAGATAATTATCAGGGTCTGAGGAGAAGGAGCGAAGATGCTTTTAGATTTGAGATAGATCAGAGAGGGAGAATGGGACATGAACCCAAACAATGCCTTCTGCTCCAGTTACTTCCCATAAAGGAAGGAGTGGAGCAGAGAAAGGAGCAGGGTCCTACTGTGAAGTTTCCTGCTTTAAAGTTATTTGGGACTGAGTATGCGGAGGAAATCTAGGGAGGTTGGGGTAGAACCTTGGGACCCTCAGGGTAGAGGGTGAGGCTGAGGTCTCAGAGCTTGCCTCTGAACAGGCCAGGGAGGAGGTTTGGGAGCAGTGGCAGCAGTCTGCCCTTGAGAAGGAAGGAGGGAGGAGGGGGCGTAAAGTGGAGGTTGTGGAACTGGATCTGATGTGGCTGCAACAGGATTGGGAGCTATAGGAAGTGGGCTGTGATCAGAAAGGTCAAAGGAGGAAGAAGAATAGTCTGAACAGGGATCAGGGGTGGGGGTGGGGAGACATTGTATTAGGAAGATGTGGCCCAGAGTGGGCTAAGAGTATTTGAGAAGTATGACAGGAGTCACAAAGAGAGGGTCGAGAATGAAGAAAGCCTGAACATAAGGGATTTCTGAGCACTTGCTGTTGCAGCAGCAGAAGTTATCGAGGTCCCGTAGAGTATTATACTCGAGAGTTCCATTTTCTGACCATTGGGACCTATTATCAAGTCTGTATTGTGGCCAGAGGGTGTTAGAATAGTAAATAAGTCTTTTTGGTCTAATCTCCCCTTGAAAACCCAAGGCTTTTAGGTTTCAGAGATGGCATCCTAGAGGAGTGGATTTTGAGGGCTGGGATTGAGAACTTCCCATTGCGACCAGATAGGAAGAGTAGACAAGGGCAAGGGAAAGTGAGGAGAAAGGTCCAAGAGAAAAGGCGTCCCCATTCTCAGGACCTTCTCAGAGAGTAATAATAGTCTGCTTTGAAATGGGCATCCCCTATTTTAAAGTCAGACTGGGGCACAAGGCCAAGGGCCTGAGGGTCATGGGATCCTCCCACCTAGCACTAGGACTTGAAAACAAGGAGAGGATCGGAGAGGATCGATTTCACTCACCCTTGTAACCGATGGACAAAAAGTGGGCTGGTGTGTGAATGTCAGTCCAGAAAGGCAAGTGGAGAGTCCCATCCTGGGGGGATTGTCTCAGTTTCTCTGCAAGGTCCAAGGGAGGGGTCCACCGGGTGTGGGATCATAAGAGGAGCCCACCCAGTCACGGTGGATCTTCCTTCCTGGGTTTTGGCACCAGAATATAAGGCAAGTGCGGAGAAAAAGAGAGTGAGCCAGGTTGTCAGGCAAGAAAAGAAAATTTATTGATGGGAAAACGAGAGGGTGACTGACCTTTGAGAAGAACCAGTGTCCCCCCCTTTCTGACAGGATCCTTCTTATACCCGGCCAATGGAAAATTCCCTGAGGGGGTGGTCAATTTTCAGCATGCAGCTAGAGTCTTGCAGTCACATAGGCTGAGGTCTGGAATACGGTGGTGGCGTAGCCTTGAGAAAGTAGGCACCAGCAGGGAAAACAGAATGTCGCTTGGGTAATGTGATCAGTCTCAAGGGTCACCGTGACTTCATTCTTTGTTTGTGAGGTCGATATAATGAGCCATTTTGACAGTGAGCCCCCATGTAGGCCCTATTGGTATTTACTCTCTTAAAAACTTTCATATATAACTTCAGTTGTGTTGATTTTATTAATCAGGTTGTGATTTACAGCCCTAGTACTTACTTATCTTACAACTTGAAATTTGTTCTTTTTGATTATCTTCATCCAATTCTTCCTTCCCTGACTCTCCTCCTCTGTAACCACAAATCTGATATTTTTTTCTATGAGTTCATTTGTTTGTTTTTGAACTATAATTAACCTAAGCCACCATATTAGTTTCTGGTGAATAACACAGTGATTTGATACTTCTGTACATTACAAAATGATCACCAGAGTTTCTTCTTAATGTTTTCTACTTCTTTGTTGAACTTCTCATTTGTTCTTTATTGTTTTTTCAATATTATTAAATTGTTTGTCTATGGTCTCTTGTAGTTCTCTGCATCTTTAGAGTGATTATTTTTAATTCTTTGTGGGAAATTCCCGGATTTCCATTTCTTTGGGACCAATTACTGGAGGTTTACTGTATTCCTTTGGTGGAGTCATATTTTTCTGATTCTTCATGATCTCTATAATCTTGTGTACATTTTCATGCATTTGAAAAAGCAGTCATTTCTTTTTTAAAAATTTTATTTGGAGGCTAATTACTTTACAATATTGTATTGGTTTTTCCATACATTGACATGAATCTGCCCCAGGTGAACATGTGTTCCCCATCTTGAAACCCCCTCCCACCCCCCTCCCCATATCATCCCTCTCATTCATCCCAGTGCACCAGCCCTAAGCATCCTGTATCAAAAGCAGTCATTTCTTCCAGACTTTAAGGGCTGACTCTGAGGAAAGCCTTTTACCTGTAGTTGGGGACATGCAGGTTCAAAATGTTAGTGCTACAGGGTGCCACATGTGGGGTTGTGTGGTGGCATTGGGTCCTGGGGGATGTGATGTCTTTTTAGCTCAAGTCACTAGAGTCCACAGCATCCATTCTGTGGTTCTTGGTAAGCACTGCAAATGGTCCACAAGGGCTGCAACACCTGTAGGGTCCTCAGTAGCACCTACAAGTCCAGTAGCTAGGTACCAGGGCAAACAGTAGTGGTGGCCAGTAGTATGCATATACTTGGCTGCGGCAGCCTGATGCAGATTGCTAGTAGTTGCACAGGCCATTTCCAGACACACACACATGATGAGGGCCAGAGCAGGTGGTAAGAGCCGGGACCAACAATGACAACTGCAGAGGTCCTGGCCATGAGCATTCTCTTCCTGTGGTTGCACACTCTCTTCCTGGGTGGATACATCGCAATGGAAACAATGATAGGGTGCAAGTTGGGGGCATGCAGATGCACAGCTGGAAGGACTAGTTATATGTAGGCACAAGGATACCAGCCAATGACAGGAGACAAGGACTGATCTGGGCCCACAAGTAGCTGTGGGCACCTTGGCTATTGGTGTGTTAACCTGTGACTACACACTTTCTCCCTGGGCATGCATGCTGCAGTGGAGGCTAGTGACAAGCCAGAGGGTGTGGGTGCACAGCTGGATGGGCTAGCCCAGAGCATGCCTATGAGCACAAAGGTGAGGGTCAGCTGGGGAAACCCTGGCTGAGGTCTTACAATCAAGGAGCCACAGGGGCCTTGGATGGCTGATGGTGTGGTTCCTAGGGTCCAGCAAAGGCAAGGAGGGGAGAAAATGAGGAGGGACTCAGGCATCTGGCATCAGCAAGTTTGTATACCTATGGGGGAGAAGCTGGTGAAATCTGCAGGGGGTCTATAGTGGCTGTGTTGGCCATTGCTTTCTCAGTGGTGAAAAGTTCTTAGTTTGTCTGTAGAGCAGGTCTTTCTGAACTGTGCATCTGCTAATAATGGCCTTGTTTATTCCTTGTTTCTAGCCAGGCTTGTATATCTTAGCTTTGCCTGTCTGGGTAGGATGAAACCAAAGTAAGATCTTTCCATAGTGTCCTGAGAGACTGGAGAATCTGGTCACTCATCCCATTCTTCCATTCATTGTGAGAGAAATTCTTTCTAGCTAGGAGATTAGTTCTTGGTGCTGAACACTGCTGACTTGTGGAATGGGATGATCAAGACAAAAATGAAGCTGTCTTCTTTCTCTTCTTGTGTAATTATTCTGGGACTTTTTGTTCCACTATTACTAAGACCTCTTAAGTGGGCTCTAGAGATCCTCTAGAGTTGTTTTATTTTGCATAGCTGTCTAATTGTTGATCTCTGTCAAGGAAAGGGGAAACTAGGTTCCTATATGTTGTCATTTTTCCTGCCTCCACAATCTTTGTCTTAATTCAAGTTTCAAAATATGACTATGTGTATATGTGTGTGTGTTTAAGTTCTTTCTCTGGTTCTGTTAGTCTATTTCTCTATTTATGAGCGAATATGAGAGCCTTATTGACAGTAGGTTTATGATAAATCTTGACATCCAATAAATCAAATTCTTCCACCCTGTATCTCTTCTTTAATACTGCCTCAGCTATTCTTTGCCATTTACATCTTTGTAGAAATTTTAGTGTCGGATTGTTAAGGTCTACATATGTGTGTGCAGATACACACAGAGTTGGAACTTTTATTGAATTTAGCATAAGTATAATTTCTGCATAGAGGTCTTGTATATTTTTAAAGATTTATTCCTAGATGTTTGATATGTTTATGCTATTTCAAAGTTATAATATATTATTGTTTTGTTTGCTGCTGATATATAAATATGCAGTTAATTTTTGTATATTTACTTGTACAGAAATTTTGGCAAGCTCATTTTTAAATTCTAATGATTTATCTGTTTATTCTTTTGGATTTTCTATATATATAATTATATTAACTATGAACAATGATAAATTGTTCCTTTATTTTTATATGCACTTTGATATAAATTTAATCTCTCTTTATCCTTCCTCTCTCTTTACCTTTATGTAATAGCTACAAGTTTTGGTACAATATATCAGGCACCTGTTTTGCTTCAAATCTCAGGATGATTGCAGCAGATTTTTGAGACTATATTTTTCAGAGTAAGGAAATTACTTATTTTTTTAAAACTGGAGGTCAATTACTTTACAATGTTTTGTTGGTTTCTGCCATACAATAATGCAAATCAGCCACAATTACATAGATAGATATATTTATATAGTTAGGTATATAGATATATTTATATAGTTAAATATAATTTTACAGTTTTATACAATTATATATTTTAAATATATATATTTATATACATATATGTTTATATAGATATATCTATCTCTCTATAATTAAGGCTGATTTTATATATTTATATATTTATCTCCTCCCTCTTGAGCCTCCCTACCCCCTCCCATCTCACCCTTCTAGGTTGTCGCAGAGCACCAGGCTGTGCTCCCAGTGTTATAAAACAGATCCTCACTAGCTATCTATTTTACACATGATAGTGTATACATGTTAATGCCACTTTTTTCAATTCGTCCTACCCTCTCTTTCCCCACTGTGTCCAGAAGTCTGCTCTCTATATCTGCGTCTCCATTCCTTCCCTGCAAGTAGGTTCATCAGTACTATTTTTCTAGACTGCATATACATGCATTAAGGTACAATATTTATTTTTCTTTTTCTGACTTACTTCACTCTGCATAATAGGCTCTAGGTTCACCCACCTCACTTCCACGGACTCAAATTTGTTCTTTTTTATGTCTGAGTAATATTCTATTGTATATATGTACCACATCATCTTTATCCATTCATCTGTTGATGGACATCTAGGTTGCCTCCATGTTCTGGCTATTGTAAATACTGCTGCAATGAATACTGGGGTACATGTGTGTTTTTGAATTTTGGTTTTCTCAGGGTATGTGATAAGAAATGGGATTGCTGGGTCATCAGTTCAGTTCAGTTCAGTCGCTCAGTCGTGTCCGACTCTCCGCGACCCCATGAATCACAGCACGCCAGGCCTCCCTGTCCATCACCAACTCCCGGAGTACACTCAAACTCATGTCCACAGAGTTGGTGATGCCATCCAGCCATCTCATTCTCCGTCGTCCCCTTCTCCTCCCGCCCCCAACCTTTCCCAGCATCAGAGTCTTTTCCAGTGAGTCAACTCGTCTCATGAGGTGGCCAAAGTATTGGAGTTTCAGCTTCAGCATCAGTCCCTCCAATGAACATCCAGGATTGATCTCCTTTAGAATGGACTGGTTGGATCTCCTTGCAGTATAAGGGACTCTCAAGAGTCTTCTCCAACACCACAGTTCAAAAGCATCGATTCTTCATATGTTAGTTTTATTCCTAGCATTTTAAGGAATCTCCATACTGTTTTCCATAGTGGCTGTATTAATTTACATTCCCACCAACAGTGCAAGAGGGTTCCCTTTTCTCCACATCCTCTCCAGCATTTACTGTTTATAGCTTTTTTTTTTTTTTTTTAGATTATGATCATTCTGTTCGGTGTGAGGTGATGTCTTATTATAGTTTCAATTTGCATTTCTCTAATAATGAGCAATGTTCAGGATTTTTTCATGTGTTTATTGGCTATCTACATGTCTTCTTTGGAGAAAGGTCTGTTTAGGTCTTCTGCTCATTATTTGTTTGGCTTGTTTGTTTTTCTGATATTGAGCTCTATTAGCTGCTTATATTTTTTGGAAATTAATCTTTTGTCAGTTGCTTCATTTGCAATTATTTTCTCCCATTCTGAGGGTTGTCTTTTCATCTTGTTTATAGTTTATTTTGCTCTGCAAAAGCTTTTAAGTTTAATTAGGTCCCATGTGTTTACTTTTGTTTTTATTTCCATTACTCTAGGAGGTGGGTCAAAGAGGATCTTGCTGTGATTTATGTCAAAAAGAGTACTACGTATGTTTTCCTGTAAAAGCTTTATAGTTTCTGGCCTTACATTTAAGTCTTTAATCTTTTTTGAGTTTATTTTTGTATATGGTGTTAGGAAGTGTTCTAAATTCATTTACATGTAGTTGTCCAGTTTTCCCAGCACCACTTATATACGAGACTATCTTTTCTCCATTGCATATTCTTGCCTCCTTTGACAAAGATAAGGTGCACATAGGTGCGTGGTCATATCTCTAGGCTTTCCATCTTGTTCCATAGGTCTATATTTCTGTTCTGTGCCAGGACCATACCATCTTGATGACTGTAGCTTCATAGTATAGTACAAAGTCAGGAATGTTGTTTCCTCCAGCTCCATTTTTCTTTCTCAAGATTGCTTTGGTTATTCATGGTCTTTTGTGTTTCCATACAAATTGTACATTTTTTCTAGTTCTGTGGAAAACGCCATTGGTAATTTGATAGAGATTTCA
This sequence comes from Moschus berezovskii, assembly GCF_049115385.1. Lineage (NCBI taxonomy): Eukaryota > Metazoa > Chordata > Mammalia > Artiodactyla > Moschidae > Moschus > Moschus berezovskii. Next base: position 90,066,362 of record NC_142463.1, on the reverse strand, counting down.
TTGAGTCTGTATATTGCTTTGGGTAGTATAGTCATTTTCACAATATTGATTTTTCCAATCCAAGAACATATCTCTCCATTTGTTTGTGTCATCTTTGATTTCCTTCATCTGTGTCTTATAGTTTTTTGCATATAGATCTTTGTCTCTTTCGGTAAGTTTATGCTTAGGAAGTGAAGTGAAAGCAACTCAGTTGTGTCTGACTGTTTGCAACCCCATACAGTCCATGGAATTCTCCAGGCCAGAATACTGGAGTGGGTAGCCTTTCGCTTCTCCAGGGGATCTTCCCAACCCAGGAATCAAGCCCAGGTCTCCTGCATTGCAGGCAGATTCTTTACCAGCTGAGCCACAAGGGAAGTCCTTAGGCTTAGGAATTTAATTCTTTTTGTTGCAATGATGAATGAAACTGTTTCCTTAATTTCTCTTTCTGATTTTTCATTTTTAGTGTATAGGAATGCACAAGGTATCTGTATATTAGTTTTATATTCTACTACTTTATTAAATTCACTGTTTAGCTCTAGTAATTTTCTGGTGGCATCTTTAGGATTTTCTATGTACAGTATCATGTCATCTGCAAACAGTGAGAATTTTATTTCTTCTTTTTCAATATGCATTCCTTTATTTCTTTTTCTCCTCTGATTGCCATGGCTAGGACTTCTAGAACTATATTGGATAATAGTGGCACCCTTGTCTTGTTCCTAATCTTAGAGGAAATGCTTTCAGTTTTTCACCATTGAGAATAATGTTTGCTGTGGGTTTGTCATATATGGCTTTTGTTATGTTGAGGTGGTTCCGTCTATGCTTATTTTCTGGAGAGTTTTTTAAAATCATAAATGCATGTCAAATTTTGTCAAAAAGTGTTCTCTGCATCTACTGGGATGATCATATGGTTTCTATCTTTCAGTTTGTTAATATGTTGTATCACATTGGTTGATTTGTGTATATTGAAGATTCTTTGCATCCTTTGGATAAATGCCACTTGATTATGGTGTATGATCCTTTTAATGTGTTGTTGGATTCTGTTTGCTAGAATTTCGTTGAGGATTTTTTTAATCTACGTTCATCAGTGATATTGGCCTGTAATTTTCTTTTTTGTGATATCTTTGGCTGGTTTTGGTATCAGGGTGGCTTCCCTGGTGACTTAGTGATAAGGAATTTGACTGCCAATGCAGGAGATGTGGATTCAGTGGCAGCCCTGTAGAATGAATTTGGGAGTTTTCTTTCCTCTGCAATTTTTGGGAAGAGTTTGAGCAGGATAGATGTTAGCTCTTCTCTAAATGTTTGATAGAATTCACCTGTGAAGCCATCTGAGCCTGGGATTTTGTTTACTGAAAGATTTTGATCATACTTTTGATTTCAGTGCTTATGACTGGTCTGTTCATATTTTCTATTTCTTCCTGGTTCAGTCTTTGAAGATTGTACTTTTCTAAGAATTTGTCCACTTCTTCCAGATTGCCCATTTCATTGGCATATAGTTGCTCATAGTAGTCTCTTATGATCCTTTGCATTTCTGCATTGTCTGCTGGAATTTATCCTTTTTCACTTATAATTTTATTGATTTTCCTCTTCTCCCTTTTTTCTTGATGAGTCTGGCTGCTGCTACTGCTGCTAAGTCGCTTCAGTCATGTCCGACTCTGTGCGACCCCACAGACGGAAGCCCACCAGGCTCCCCCTTCCCTGGGATTCTCCAGACAAAAACAGTGGAGTGGGTTGCCATTTCCTTCTCCATGAGTCTGGCTAGTGGTTTGCAATTTTATCTTCTCAAAGAAACAGCTTTTAGTTTTAATGATCTTTGCTTTTGCTTCCTTCATTTTTTCCATTAATTTCTGATTTGATCTTTATTACTTCTTTCCTTCTACTAATTTTGGGATTTTTTGTTCTTCTTTTTCTAGTTGCTTTAGTTATAAGAAAAGATTGTTTATTTGATGTTTTTCTTGTTTCTTGAGGTAGGCTTGTATTGCTATAAATTTACCTCTTAGCACTACTTTTACTGCATCCTACAGGTTTTGAGTCATGGTGTTTTCATTGTCATTTTCTTCCTTGAATTTACTTAAAATTACTATAAATGCAGTTGAATTTTGTCAAATATTTCCTCTGCATATTGAGATATTCGTATAATTTTCTTCTTTTTAACTGATAAATCAGCCTTCCACTACCGTTATTGAAATAAACTCAGTTTGATTGTTATGTAATATCCTCCTATATATTGCTATATTTGGTTTACCAACATTTGTAAAAGATGTTTACATCCATATTCATAAGCAAGATTGTCTTTTTATTTTTCTTTTTTTATATTTTCTGAAGGAGAAATGTTAATAGAACCTAAAGTCTGCAAATCCTCTAGATATTCCACACTCTACCTTGGATTGAACCATACCAGCAAAGTATTGTTTATCTGGACAGTATTATATTGACCCTCCTTCAATACTTTTACTTTACATTTTCTTGTGTTGTCATTGCTCTCTCCTATATATTAATAATAAACTTTTGAAATTATTTACTGTTTATTATAAATACAGTGTTAAGGATATGGTTCATTATGTTGTTTTTAGTCGCTTTTTGAGGATCCTCAGGTGAAATTTCTCTCAAAGAGAATTAAAGGCAGAGGAATTTCAGTACCCTGAACAGTTCACTGGATGTGTGGCTGTTTTGGATGGGTAGCAAACAGCGTTCATTTTAAGAATGTGAAATTTCTGTAATTGGCTATATCTAAGTAAAAGTTTATTTTTAGAGCATTCTTGCCCACTTTTGCCAGCTTTTCCCTCTTGGAGCTATGGGATCAATTTCATATTTTCAAGCTTATCTTGAAAATCAGGGCCAATTGTGTAGACTATAAAAGTCAGAGGTAAGGACATTAAACCAAAGAAAGATGTTGGAAAACAGTCACCAGAATCATGGAGAATAAGGTAATTGTTGCAGGAATTTATTCTACTTGTCTTAGCCCAAACACACACTTATATTTATTTGCTGTTTTTAATCAGGGACTATTCTAGATGTCATTAGCTAGTTTAACCTAGGATGTGTATGATCCTAGAATGTTATTCAGACTTTGATTAAGAGGTATTTTCTTGTTTTCTTCCCATCCTTTGCTTCTTTCTTTTTCTTTTTTGTTTTATGTTAGTTTCCTCTCTCTGAGGTCACTGTGAAAAAAATACTGATAGAGCAGAGAAAGCTTAACTTCTTATGAGTTTGGTCTCAGTTCAGTTCAGTTCAGTCGCTCAGTCGTGTCCGACTCTCCGCGACCCCATGAATCACAGCACGCCAGGCCTCCCTGTCCATCACCAACTCCCGGAGTACACTCAAACTTATGTCCACAGAATCGGTGACGCCTCCAGCCATCTCATTCTCCGTCGTCCCCTTCTCCTCCCGCCCCCAACCTTTCCCAGCATTAGAGTCTTTTCCAGTGAGTCAACTCGTCGCATGAGGTGGCCAAAGTATTGCAGTTTCAGCTTTAGCATCAGTCCCTCCAATGAACATCCAGGATTGATCTCCTTTAGAGTTTGGTCTAGAACTACCCTAAAGGTGATATAAGGTTGCAATCATATTAAAAGATGTCAAAATAAACAAGAATGGAGTTTTATATTAACAAGAGTTTTAAAGGATTAAAAATATTTTAGGAACCAGGCCATTCAAAATCGTTTCTTCTTCTAAAATACAGTGGCTAATCATAATTAACAGGGGAGAAATCTAAATTCTCCCTTGAAATTTTCTAAAAATGTATAATGGTCCACACATCTCTCTAAGTCATGTTGCAATGAGGAGAACAACCTCATTCTAAGTTTAATAGGTCAAAAAATATAAATGACCCTGGGTCCTTGTGCCTTCTTTGATCTGTGGTATCATCTCTGGATTGTTTACTTCTGGACTTCTCAATATTTTAGAAAAAATAAACCTAGAATATTTAAAAGCACTTTAGAAGGTTTCTCTAACTCACAGCTAAATACATTCTTCTTTTAAAAAGGGGGGGGGGCAGTCATTACTGAACAGGATTTACAAGTATTTAGCATTTATTTATCTATATGATAGGCACTGTGTGATACCCTATGGATACAAAGAAGGCTGTTTTGAGTTTTCTGAAGCATACCTGCCTTGCCTCTTTAACTGCTTGGAGGCTTTGATACAATAGGTATTCCGATATCTTATCTGTCTTCATTCCTTTCCAGAGCCTTTATGTTGCCAACAGCAGAGTACTGTCAGTTTGGGAGTTATCTTAAAGAAAGGATATTAACTCTGATCACAAAGAATCTTTGTGTAATAAGGGGTTGCCATAGCATAGTGTAAGGAATACAGACCCTGGAATTACAGTAGAAGGTTCACATCTGGCTCTACCACATAAAAATTGTAAACCCTGAATTAGTAAGTTGACCTGCTAAACCTCAGTTTCTTCATCTGTAAAGTGGAATAACAAAAGTATCTACCTCATGAAGCTATTGTGTAGATTAAGATTGCTGGGAGAAATATCAATAACCTCAGATATGCAGATGACACTACCCTTATGGCAGAAAGTGAAGAGGAACTCAAAAGCCTCTTGATGAAAGTGAAAGAGGAGAGTGAAAAGGTTGGCTTGAAGCTCAACATTCAGAAAACAAAGATCATGGCATCTGGTCCCATCACTTCATGGGAAATAGATGGAAAAACAGTGGAAACAGTGTCAGACTTTGTATTTTTGGGCTCCAAAATCACTGCAGATGCTGATTGCAGCCATGAAATTAAAAGACGCTTGCTCCTTGGAAGGAAAGTTATGACCAACCTTGATAGTATATTAAAAAGCAGAGACATTACTTTGACAACCAAGGTCCGTCTAGTCAAGGCAATGGTTTTTCCCGTGGTCATGTATGGATGTGAGAGTTGGACTGTGAAGAAGGCTGACCGCTGAAGAATCGATGCTTTTGAACTGTGGTGTTGGAGAAGACTCTTGAGAGTCCCTTATACTGCAAGGAGATCCAACCAGTCCATTCTAAAGGAGATCAATCCTGGATGTTCATTGGAGGGACTGATGCTAAAGCTGAAACTGCAATACTTTGGCCACCTCATGCGACGAGTTGACTCACTGGAAAAGACTCTGATGCTGGGAAAGGTTGGGGGTGGGAGGAGAAGGGGACGACGGAGAATGAGATGGCTGGATGGCATAACTGACTCTGTGGACATGAGTTTGAGTGTACTCCGGGAGTTGGTGATGGACAGGGAGGCCTGGCGTGCTGTGATTCATGGGGTCGCGGAGAGTCGGACACGACTGAGCGACTGAACTGAACTGAACTGAAGTGTAGATAAAACTCTCTACAATGTCCCTAGCATAAACTAAGTGTTCAAAATATGAGATATTTATTATAATTTATATAAAAACATAAACATACAATTATTGCCTACATACATAAAAGAAACAGATGAATCAGATTTTTCTGATAGATGGGAGAACACATAGGGTGGGTCACGGAAGACTTCATGGAACAGCTGTATTTTGGCAGCACCGATCTGACATTGGGTCTATTTGAAGTCAATTTCTCCCAAAATGACTATCAGCATCAGGGATCTGAACAAAAACCTGTTTAGCCACATTTCATTCTAGTCATTAACCAAGTTATTGGCTGTAGTGAGTGGTACATGGACTGGAAAACTGGAGACCAACATTGGGATTCATGATGTAGTGACTTCATCACAATCTGGTATGAGGAATCAGTCACAGAACTTGTTGCCACATGCATAAGTTTCATGCTCACTGAGGATCTCCATCTGGAAATGTGAGTAACACACTGTCTTTCCAAAGAAGCAATGTCCTTAACTGGAGCTACTTTATCATTCATACTTCCCCAAAGGACCCATATTTTTATAATTTTAAGAACTGCTAATAGAGGATTATATTTAGTAATTTGGGTAGTGTGTAGGGAGGAGCTAATTCCTAAATAGTAATTATATATACGCAATCATTAGGACTTTACTAGCGTGAGAGATGAGTGCAATTGTGCAGTAGTTGGAGCATTTTTTGGCATTGCCTTTCTTTGGGATTGGAATGAAGACTGACCTTTTCCAGTCCTGTGGCCACTGCTGAGTTTTCCAAATTTGCTGGCATATTGAGTGCAGCACTTTCACAGCATCATCTTTCAGGATTTGAAATAGCTCAATTGGAAGTCCATCACCTCCACTAGCTTTGTTTGTAGTGATGCTCTCTAAGGCCCACTTGACTTCACATTCCAAGATGTCTAGCTCCAGGTGAGTGATCACGCCCATGGCATCTGGTCCCATCACTTCATGGGAAATAGATGGGGAAACAGTGGAAGCAGTGTCAGATTTTATTTTGGGGGGCTCCAAAATCACTGTGGATGCTGATTGCAGCCATAAAATTAAAAAACACTTACTCCTTGGAAGGAAAGTTATAACCAACCTAGATAGCATATTAAAAAGCAGAGACATTACTTTGCCAACCAAGGTCCGTCTACGCTATGGTTTTTCCCATGGTCATGTATGGATGTGAGAGTTGGACTGTGAAGAAAGCTGATTGCCGAAGAATTTATGTTTTTGAACTGTGGTGCTGGAGAAAATGCTTGAGAGTCCCTTGGACTGCAAGGAGATCCAACCGGTCCATTCTAAAGGGGATCGATCCTGGGTGTTCGTTGGAAGGACTGATGCTAAAGCCGAAACTGCAATACTTTGGCCACCTCATGCGACGAGTTGACTCACTGGAAAAGACTCTGATGCTGGGAAGGATTGGGGGCGGGAGGAGACGGGGACGACAGAGAATGAGATGGCTGGATGGCATCACCGACTCGATGGACATGAGTTTGAGTGAACTCCGGGAGTTGGTGATGGACAGGGAGGCCTGGCATGCTGTGATTCATGGGGTGGCAAAGAGTTGGACACGACTGAGCGACTGAACTGAACTGAATCATTAGGACATTTTCTCATCAAAATCAGAGAAGTCTAGAAAAATCTGCATTCTCTGTTGTTGTTCAACACTCTTAAGTTTTTGTGAAGTCCCTCAGGCTTTAACATCAATCTAAATAAAGCAAAAAGTATTAAACTTGAAAACATGATTCATGGAACTCATTATAATTAATTATCTAATTATCCCCACATTTTTCCAGTGTATTCTAAGATTATCAGTTGTTTGTTAGAAGCTGTCAGGGACTTGCCTGACAGTCCAGCGGTTAAGATAACTTGCTTCCACTGCAGGGTGCATGAGTTCAATCCCTGGTTGACAAACTAAGATCCCACACCATGTGGTATGGCCAAAACAGTAGGAAAAAAAAATTTTTTTTTAAGCTGCCAGGTCTGTTCTCTTTTTATTTTTTTTTATTTTTTTATTTATTTATTTTTTATTGGAGGCTAATTATTTTACAATATTATATTGGTTGGTTTTGCCATAAGTTGACATGAATCCGCCCCGGGTGTACATGAGTTCCCCCTCCTGAACCCCCCTCCCACCTCCCTCCTCCTCTTATCCTCCCTCTGGGTCATCCCCGCACAGCAGCCCCGAGCATCCTGTAACATGCATCGACCCTGAACTGGTGATTCATTTCACATATGACAACATACATGTTTCAATGCCATTCTCCCAAATCATCCCACCCTCACCCTCTCCCACGGAGTCCAAAAGACAAGTCTATACATCTGTGTCTCTTTTGCTGTCTCATATACAGGGTTATCATTACCATCTTTCTAAATTCCATATATATGCGTTAGTGTACTGTATTGGTGTTTTTCTTTCTGGCTTACTTCACTCTGTATAATAGGCTCCAGTTTCATCCACCTCATTAGAACTAATTCAAATGCATTCTTTTTAATATCTGAGTAATACTCCATTAAATTCACCCATTCCAGTCCATTTTAGTTCCTAGAATATCGATGTTCACTCTTGCCATCTCCTGTTTGACCACTTCCAATTTGCCTTGATTCATGGACCTAACATTCCAGGTTCCTATGCAATATTGCTCTTTACAGCACTGGACCCTGCTTCTATCACTGGTCACATCCACAACTGGGTATTGGTTTTGCTTTTGCTCCATCCCTTCATTCCTTCTAGAGTTACTTCTCCACTGAGCTCCAGTAGCGTACTGGGCACCTACCGACCTGTGGAATTCCTCATTCAGTATCCTATCATTTTTCCCTTTGATACTGTTCATGGGATTCTCAAGGCAAGTATACTGAAGTGGTTTGCCATTCCCTTCTCCAGTGGACCAAATTCTGCTGTGGTCCATATGATCAGATCGACTAGTTTCCTGTGATTATGATTTCAGTGTGTCTGCCCTCTGATGCCCCCTCACAATACCTACCGTCTTATTTGGGTTTCTCTTACCTTGGGCATGGGATATCTCTTCACAGCTGCTCCAAGAAAGCGCAGCCGCTGCACCTTACCTTGGATGAGGGGTATCTCCTCAAGGCCGCCCCTCCTGACCTTGAAAGTGGAGTAGCTCCTCTCGGCCCTCTGGCGCCCACGCAGCCACCACCTATTGGACCTGGGATAGCTCCTCTTGGCCGCCGGCCCTGGCCTCAGGCGTGGGGTAGCTCCTCACAGCCACGCCTCTTTGCGTGATCCCTTGCACTGGGGCCGGCGTCTCTGGGCGGGAATCCCTTGGAAGAAATGGAGTAGCCCTCATGGTCAACAAAAGAGTCCAAAATGCAGTACTTGGATGCAATCTTAAAAATGACAGAATGATTTATGTTCGTTTCGAAGGCAAACCATTCAATATTACAGTAATCCAGGCCTATGCCCCAACCAGTAACGCTGAAGAAGCTGAAGTTGAACGGTTCTATGAAGACCTACAAGACCTTTTAGAACTAACACCCAAAAAAGATATCCTTTTCATTATAGGGGACTGGAATGCAAAAGTAGGAAGTCAAGAAACGCCTGGAGTAACAGGCAAATTTGGCCTTGGAGCACGGAATGAGGCAGGGCAAAGGCTAATAGAGTTTTGTCAAGAGAATGCACTGGTCATAGCAAACACCCTCTTCCAACAACACAAGAGAAGACTCTACAAATGGACATCACCAGATGGTCAACTCCGAAATCAGATTGATTATATTCTTTGAAGTCAAAGATGGAGAAGCTCTATACAGTCAGCAAAAACCAGACCAGGAGCTGACTGTGGCTCAGATCATGAACACCTTATTGCCAAATTCAGACTGAAATTGAAGAAAGTAGGGAAAACCACCAGGCCATTTAGATATCACCTAAATCAAATCCCTTATGATTATAGAGTGAAAGTGAGAAATAGATTTAAGGGTCTAGATCTGATAGATAGAGTGCCTGATGAACTCTGGACGGAGGTTCGTGACATTGTACATGAGACAGGGACCAAGACCACCCCCATGGAAAAGAAATGCAAAAAAGCAAAATGACTGTCTGAGGAGGCCTTGCAAATAGCTGTGAAAAGAAGAAAAGCGAAAAGCAAAGGAGAAAAGGAAAGATATAAGCATCTGAATGCAGAGTTCCAAAGAATAGCAAGGAGAGATAAGAAAGCCTTCCTCAGTGATCAGTGCAAAGAAATAGAGGAAAACAACAGAATGGGAAAGACAAGATATCTCTTCAAGAAAATTAGAGATTCCAAGGGAACATTACATGCAAAGATGGGCTCGATAAAGGACAGAAATGGTATGGACCTAAAAGAAGCAGAAGATATTAAGAAGAGGTGGCAAGAATACACAGAAGAACTGTACAAAAAAGATCTTCACGACCAAGATAGTCATGATAACATGATCACTGACCTGGAGCCAGACATCTTGGAATGTGAAGTCAAGTGGGCCTTAGAAAGCATCACTACGAACAAAGCTAGGGGAGGTGATGGAATTCCAGTTGAGCTATTTCAAATCCTGAAAGATGATGCTGTGAGAGTGCTGCACTCAATATGCCAGCAAATTTGGAAAACTCAGCAGTGGCCACAGGACTGGAAAAGGTCAGTCTTCATTCCAATCCCAAAGAAAGGCAATGCCAAAGAATGCTCCAACTACCGCACAATTGCACTCATCTCACACGCTAGTAAAGTCATTCTCAAAATTCTCCAAGCCAGGCTTCAGTAATATGTGAACCGTGAACTCCCAGATGTTCAAGCAGGTTTTAGAAAAGGCAGAGGCACCAGAGATCAAACTGCCAACATCCGCTGGATCATGGAGAAAGCAAGAGAGTTCCAGAAAAACATCTATTTCTGCTTCATTGACTATGCCAAAGCCTTTGACTGTGTGGATCACAATAAACTGTGGAAAATTCTGAAAGAGATGGGAATACCAGACCACCTTACCTGCCTCTTGAGAAACCTGTATGCAGGTCAGGAAGCAACAGTCAGAACTGGACATGGAACAACAGACTAGTTCCAGATAGGAAAAGGAGTACGTCAAGGCTGTATATTGTCACCTTGCTTACTTAACTTATATGCAGAGTACATCATGAGGAACGCTGGGCTGGAAGAAGCACAATCTGGAATCAAGACTGCAGGGAGAAATATCAATAACCTCAGATATGCATATGACACCACCCTTATGGCAGAAAGTGAAGAGGAACTCAAAAGCCTCTTGATGAAAATGAAAGAGGAGAGTGAAAAGGTTAGCTTGAAGCTCAACATTCAGAAAACAAAGATCATGGCATCTGGTCCCATCACTTCATGGGAAATAGATGGGAAAACAGTGGAAACAGTGTCAGACTTTATTTTGGGGGGCTCCAAAATCACTGCAGATGCTGATTGCAGCCATGAAATTAAAAGACGCTTACTCCTTGGAAGGAAAGTTATGACCAACCTAGATAGCATATTAAAAAGCAGAGACATCACTTTCCCAACCAAGGTCCGTCTAGTCAAGGCTATGGTTTTTCCAGTGGTCATGTATGGATGTGAGAGTTGGACAGTGAAGAAAGCTGAGCGCCAAAGAATTAATGCTTTTGAACTGTGGTGCTGGAGAAGACTCTTGAGAGTCCCTTGGACTGCAAGGAGATCCAACCAGTCCATTCTAAAGGAGATCAATCCTGGGTGTTCATTGGAAGGACTGATGCTAAAGCTGAAACTCCAATACTTTGGCCACCTCATGCAACGAGTTGACTCACTGGAAAAGACTCTGATGCTGGGAAAGGTTGGGGGCGGGAGGAGAAGGGACGACGGAGAATGAGATGTCTGGATGGCATCACTGGCTCTGGGGACATGAGTTTGAGTGAACTCCGGGAGTTGGTAATGGACAGGGAGGCCTGGCGTGCTGTGATTCATGGGTTCGCGGAGAGTCGGACATGACTGAGCGAGTGAACTGAACTGAATACTCCATTGTGTATATGTACAAAGCTTTCTTATCCATTCGTCTGCAGATGGACATCTAGGTTGCTTCCATGTCCTGGCTATTATAAACAGTGCTGCGATGAACATTGGAGTACATGTGTCTCTTTCAATTCTGGTTTCCTCGGTGTGTATGCCCAGGAGTTCAGTTGCTGGGTCATATGGCAGTTCTGTTTCTAGTTTTTCGAGGACTGTCCACACTGTTCTCCATAGTGTTTGTACTAGTTTGCATTCCCACCAACAGTGTAAGAGAGTTCCCTTCTCTCCACACCCTCTCCAGCATTTATTGCATGTAGACTTTTGGATAGCAGCCATTCTGACTGGTGTGAAATGGTATCTCATTGTGGTTTTGATTTACATTTCTCTGATTATGAGGGATGTTGAGCATTCTTTCATGTGTTTGTTAGCCATCTGTATGTCTTCTTTGGAGAAATGTCTGTTTAGTTCTTTGGCCCATTTTTTGATTAGGTCATTTATTCTTCTGGAATTGAGCTGCAGGAGTTGCTTGTATATTTTGGAGATTAATCCTTTATCAGTTGCTTCATTTGTTATTATTTTCTCCCATTCTGAAGGCTGTCTTTTCACCTTGCTTATAGTTTCCTTTGCTGTGCAGAAGCTTTTGATTTTAATTAGGTCCCATTTGTTTATTTTTGCTTTTATTTCCAATATTCTGGGAGGTGGGTCTTGGAGGATCCTGCTGTGACTTATGTCAGAGAGTGTTTTGCCTATGTTCTCCTCTAGGAGTTTTATAGTTTCTGGTCTTACATTTAGCTCTCTAATCCATTTTGAGTTTATTTTGGTGTATGGTGTTAGGAAGTGTTCTAGTTTCATTCTTTTACAAGTGGCTGACCAGTTTTCCCAAAACCAATTGTTAAAGAGACTGTCTTTTGTCCATTTTATATTCTTGCCTCCTTTGACAAAGATAAGGTGTCCATAGATGCGTGGATTTATCTCTGGGCTTTCTATTTTGTTCCATTGATCTATATTTCTGTCTTTATGCCAGTACCAAACTATCTTGATGACTGTGGCTTTGTAGTAGAGCCTGAAATCCGGCAGGTTAATTCCCCCAGTTCCATTCTTCTTCCTCAAGATTGCTTTGGCTATTCGAGGTTTTTTGTATTTCCATACAAATTGTGAGATTATTTGTTCTAGTTCTGTGAAAAATATTGGTGGTAGCTTGATAGGGATTGCATTGAATGTATAAATTACTTTGGGTAGTATACTCATTTTCACAATACTTATTCTTCCAATCCACGAACACGGTATATTTCTCCATCTATTAATGTCTTCTTTGATTCCTTTCACTACTGTTTTATAGTTTTCTATGTACAAGTCTTTTGTTTCCTTAGGTAGATATATTCCTAAGTAGTTAATTCTTTTCATTGCAACAGCGAATGGAATAGTTTCCTTAATTTCTCTTTCTATTTTCTCATTATTAGTGTATAGGAATGCAAGGGATTTCTGTGTGTTGATTTTATATCCTACAACTTTACTGTAATCATTGATTAGCTCTAGTAGTTTTCTGGTAGAGTCTTTAGGGTTTTCTGTGTAGAGGATCATGTCATCAGCGAACAGTGAAAGTTTTACTTCTTCTTTTCCAATTTGCATTCCTTTTATGTCTTTTTCTGCTCTGATGGCTGTAGCCAAAACTTCCAGAACTATGTTGAATAGTAGTGGTGAGAGTGGGCACCCTTGTCTTGTTCCTGCCTTTAGGGGAAATGCTTTCAGCTTTTTACCATTGAGGATAATGTTTGCTGTGGGTTTGTCATATATGGCTTTTATTATGTTGAGATATGTCCCTTCTATTCCCACTTTCTGGAGGGTTTTTATCATAAATGGATGTTGAATTTTGTCAAAGGCTTTCTCTGCATCTATTGAGATAATCATATGATTTTTATTTTTCAGTTTGTTAATGTGGTGTATTACGTTGATTGACTTGTGGATATTGAAGAATCCTTGCATTCCTGGGATAAAGCCCATTTGGTCATGATGTATGATCTTCTTAATGTGTTGTTGGATTCTGATTGCTAGAATTTTGTTAAGGATTTTTGCATCTATGTTCATCAGTGATATTGGCCTGTAGTTTTCTTTTTTTGTGGGGTCTTTGCCAGGTTTTGGGATTAGGGTGATGGTGGCCTCATAGAATGAGTTTGGAAGTTTCCCTTCCTCTGCAATTTTCTGGAAGAGTTTGAGTAGAATAGGTGTTAGCTCTTCTCTAAATTTTTGGTAGAATTCAGCTGTGAAGCCGTCTGGTCTGCTCTCTTTTTAGAACAAGATCTCTCAGTCTGAGAGATACACATATCTAGATAATATTTTCCCCTTTATTTGTGCTCCTTTACCAAATTTCCCTCTCTCATTCATAAGGATGGGGAAGTCAGGTACTGAATGACTACTTGAGTTATACTCTAAAGGGTAGAAGTAGGTAGTTGGATGGTTTCTTCAACAGTTCAACCATGTCAGAACTCAGATGCTTTCTCAGTGATTCTTTGGATCTTTCTCCAATGATTACAAGATGGCAATATCTCCAAGCAGGAGACCTGGGTTTGATCCCTGGGTTGGGAAGATCCCCTGGAGAAGAGAAAGGCTACCCACTCTAGTATTCTGGCCTGGAGAATTCCATGGACTATCCATGGGGTCACAAAGAGTCGGAGACAACTGAGCAACTTTCACTTTCACTTTTGAACAAATATATACACAAGCAGACATGGAGAGGCAAGGTTTCTCTACATCCCTCAACAAGGGAGAAAGCGAATTCCTCCAAGAGACTACAGTTTATATTTTAGCCAAGATTAGGGCTATCTCATGTACCAAGCTTTGGCATTTGCCTCATCAATGCAATTTTAACTTTTAACATTTTATTAAAATTTCAATGTCAGAATACCTTAGCATCCCAATGTCTTGAACGCCTCTTTTTTTTCAGTCACTAAATTAATGACCACATCATTCTTCATCCCTGAAATAATGAACAATAGTGACTAGAGCCTCATGAAATTCTGATTTTCTCACTCTCTTACTACCTGTGGTCTGATAATGACATTCAACAACTTTGTTTTTGTCTCTCTCTTGTCCTCAAAGTTTAATAATCCCCACCAATTTTCACTTTCACCCCTCTCTAGTGATAGAAGTAACTGTATAACCCCTGTTCCCACATTTTCAACTCTCCTGTCTCATAGTCTTCCTGTTACATCTGCCAAACACAGATTAATACAACCATCTGGCCCTTCTACTCTTATTTGGGCTGATGGAGAACATAAGACAAACATGCAGATTGGTGTCACTTCAAAAATATGGTGTCGATTCTCCACTGCATTTCTTGGAAATTCTCTGACATACTAGAAGCCAACCTTTTCTCATATTTTCAGTGTCTATTCAAAATATTTACTTCTCTCCTCAGCCACCAAACGTTACATCTATCTCCTATATTTTGTCAGATAAACTTGTTTCTGTTTCACAGAAAAAGTAGAAACATTTTTTGTAGTGAAGTAACAATAATCATTCACACACAGTATTAAGATGATTAATTCACAGGAGTTTTTAGTTTCTTTATAGGAAAAAAACTGAGACTTTTCTGAAAAGAAAGTTACATATATATGTATGTATGTGAGTGCTAAGTCTCTTCAGTTGACTCTTTGTGACCCTATAGACTGTAGCTTACCAGGTTCCTCTGTCTATGGGATTTTCCAAGCAAGAGTACTGCAATGGGTTGCCATTTCCTTCTTCAGGGACCCTTCCTGACCTAAACCCAAGTCTCTTACATCTCCTGCATCAGCAGGCAGATTCTGTAGCTTTTCCACATGTAAGTGCCCCATTTGCACATGCACACAAAATTTTGCACTTAACTTCAGAAGTTAATTTTGTACTGACTTCTAGAATCCTATTCATATACTTCCAAAGATTTGATAATCCTAGTTCTAGGGTTGTTTGCAAGTGTTTAACAGGTGAATATGCAAATTAAAATGAAGATAAAGTTATTAAGACAGGTCAGGGATAATTTCATAAGTTTTTTAATAGAGTAATATACCACTATGAATCAATCAAGTTTAGTTGCTTCTTCCCTGATAACTCAGTTGGTAAAGAATCTGCCTGCAATGAGGGAGAACAGGGTTTGATCCCTGGGTTGGGAAGATCCCCTGGAGAAGAGAAAGGCTATCCACTCCAATACTCTGGGCTGGAGAATTCCAGGGACTTTATAATCCATGGGGTCACAAAGAGTCGGACACAACTGAGTGACTTTCACTTTTTTCTAAGATATTTTAAAGGCATTTACTGAGGTATAACTTATATACGATAGGAAAAATCACCCTTTGTAAGTAAGGTTTTGACAAATATTTTCAGTCATGTAACCACAGCCACAAAGAAAGAGGGGGAAATTGTTCTATCCTCTAAAAAATTCCTTTGAACCTTTTTGTAGTGAATTTAATCCCACCACATACATACATTCCACCTTGGCAACCACTGATCTTATTTGTTTGTATAGTTTTGCTTTATAAAGAATATCATAAAAATGGAATCATGCCGTTTGTAACCTTTGTCTGGTTTCCTTCACTTAGTATTATGCTTTTGAATTCATCCATGCTTTTGCAAGTTATCTGTAATTAGTTTCATTTTATTTCTGAGCTGTATTTCATTTTGTGAATATATTGCAATTTATTTATAAATTTACAAGTTTGTGGAAGTTTGGGTTGCTTTCAATTTTTGCAACTGTGAATAAAGCTGCTATGAATATTTATGTATAGGGATTTCCCTGATACTCCATTGGCTAAGACTCTCCACTCCCCAGTGCAGGGGACCCGGTTTCAATCCCTGGTCAGGGAACTTGATTCCACATGCTGCAACTAAGATCCAACACAGTCAAATAAATAAATAAAATTTTAAATATTTATATACAGGTCTTTGTGTGAACATATGTTTTTATTTCTAATGTATAAATACTCACGAGTAAGACTGTTGGGCCTTATGGTAAATATACGTCTAACTTTGAAAGAAACTCTCTTAAATATATTTTAAGAGAAAATTCTCTGAAAGTTTCTGATCATCCATCTGAGAAACTGAGCCAGATATATTAGATCTCTGAACCTCAGTTTTCTCATCTGTAATGTGTTGATAATATCTCCTTTATATGATTGATAATATAATGAGTTAAATAGATAAGCAAATGTTGGTAAGTTAACATAGGTAAAGGATTAATCAGTTAACCCTATGTTCAATAAATAAGACTCAAAAATTGCTACATACAAATAATGAAACTTTGACACTCTATCTCCATCTGGTGTCAGTATATAACATTTTCAGAAGTTCTACTAAAAGCAAAAACACATTTACGGATGAAATCTCACAAATCTCCAAGCAGTTGAATGATTGTTGCTTAAAGTCCAAAGTGCTATTGTAAGAAGCTTCCACCAATTTCTGAGCCACGTTATGGCTGGAAAAGAGCAAAAGTGCCTCACACGTACACATGGGCAAAGCCAGCAGGGAAGTAACGGCCCTTCCTGAGGCCTTCCATGGTCTGCACCATATTCTCCACATGCCCTTTCTAAGAAGTCTGGGTGTAGGGCCATCCACAGCATCTCAGCAGATGAGGAGTATCACATTGGGACCACCCTGGGCTTTCATACTTTCAAAATGACACAGTTAAGTGTTCTTGAAGAAAGACACCCAGTAGATCATTAGAGAGCAAATCTGAGAATGGGAATGTGATTTTGAGACACATTCACTAAAGGTGAAGGGGAGAGAATAAACTGTAATATGACTGATGTTCTGAATTGTTTAGGTTTAGGGGCAGAAACTGCAGCCATGAAATGAAAAGACACTTGCTCCTTGGAAGAAAAGTCATGACATACCTAGACAGAATATTAAAAAGCAGAGACATCACATTACCAACAAAGGTCCATCTAGTCAAGGCTATGGTTTTTCCAGTGGTCATGTATGGATGTGAGAGTTGGATTGTGAAGAAAGCTGATCGCCGAAGAATTGATGCTTTTGAACTGTGGTGTTGGAGAAGAGTCTCGAGAGTCTCTTGGATAGCAAAGAGATCCAACCAGTTTATCCTGAAGGAAATCGGTTTCAGTTTACTCGCTCAGTCGTGTCCGACTCTTTGCCACCCCATGGACTGCAGCACACCAGGCCTCCCTGTCCATCAACAACTCCCAGAGTTCACTCAAACTCATGTCCATCGAGTCAGTGATGCCATCCAGCCATCTCATCCTCTGTCGTCCCCTTCTCCTCCTGCCCCCAATCCCTCCCAGCATCAGGGTCTTTTTCAGTGAGTCAACTCTTCACATGAGGTGGCCAAAGTATTGGAGTTTCAGCTTTAGCATCAGTCCTTCCAATGAACACCAGGACTGATTTCCTTTAGGATGGACTGGTTGGATCTCCTTGCAGTCCAAGGGACTCTCAAGAGTTGTCTCCGACACCACAGTTCAAAAGCATCAATTCTTCAGCGCTCAGCTTTCTTTATAGTCCAACTCTGACATCCATATATGACTACTGGAAAAACCATAGCCTTGAATAGATGAAACTTTGTTGGCAAAGTAATGTGTCTGCTTTTTAATATGCTATCTAGATTGGTCATAACTTTCCTTCCAAGGAGTAAGCATCTTTTAAATTCATGGCTGCAGTCACCATCTACAGTGCAGTGATTTTGGAGCCCAAAATAATAAAGTCAACCACTGTTTCCACTGTTTCCCCATTCTATTTGCCATGAAATAATGGGACTGGATGCCATGATCTTAGTTTTCTGAATGTTGAGCTTTAAGCCAGCTTTTTCACTCTCCTCTTTCACTTTCATCAGGAGGCTCTTATGTTCCTCTTCACTTTCTGCCATAAGGGTGGTGTCATCTGCATATCTGAGGTTATTGATATTTCTCCCGGCAATCAGCTTGTGCTTCCTCCAGCCCAGCGTTTCTCATGATGTACTCTGCATATAAGTTAAATAAGCAGGGTGACAATATACAACCTTGACGTACTCCTTTTCCTATTTGGAACCAGTCTGTTGTTCCATGTCCAGTTCTAACTGTTGCTTCCTGACCTGCATAGAGGTTTCTCAAGAAGCAGGTCAGGTGGTCTGGTATTCCCATCTCTTTCAGAATTTTTCACAGTTTATTGTGATCCACACAGTCAAAGGCCTTGGAGTAGTCAATAAAGCAGAAATAGATGTTTTCCTGGAACTCTCTTGCTTTTTCAATGATCCAGTGGATGTTGGCAATTTGATCTCTGGTTCCTCTGCTTCTTCTAAAACCTGCTTGAACATCTGGAAGTGCACGGTTCATGTCTTGCTGAAGCCTCGTTTGGAGAATTTTCAGCATGACTTTACTAGCGTGTGAGATGAGTGCAATTGTGCAGTAGTTTGAGCATTCCTTGGCATTGCATTTCTTCGGGATTAGAATGAAAACTGACCTTTTCCACTCCCATGGCCACTGCTGAATTTTCCAAATTTGCTGGCATATTGAGTGCAGCACTTTCACAGCATCATCTTTCAGGATTTGAAATAGCTCAACTGGAATTCCATCACCTCCACTGGCTTTGTTCATAGTGATGCTTCCTAAGGCCTACTTGACTTCACATTCCAGGATGTCTGGTTCTAGATGAGTGATTACACCATCATGATTATTTGGGTCATGAAGATCTTTTTTTGTGCAGTTCTTCTGTGTATTCTTGCCACCTCTTCTTAATATCGTCTGCTTCTGTTAGGTCCGTACCATTTCTTCCTTTATTGAGCCCATCTTTGCATGAAATGTTCCTTTGATATCTCTAATTTTCCTGAAGAGATCTCTAGTCTTTCCCATTCTATTGTTTTCCTCTGTTTCTTTGCATTGATCACTGAGGAAGGCTTTCATATCTCTCTTTGCTATTCTTTGGAACTCTGCATTCAGGCGTGTATATCTTTCCTTTTCTCCTTTGCTTTTGGCATCTCTTCTTTTCACAGCTATTTGTAAGGCCTCCTCAGACAGCCATTTTTCTTTTTTCCGTTTCTTTTTCTTGGGGATGGTCTTGATCACTGCCTCCTGTACAATGTCACGAACCTCCGTCCATAGTTCATCAGACACTCTATCAGGTCTAGTCCCTTAAATTTATTTCTCACTTCCACTGTATAATCATAAGGAATTTGATTTAGATCATACCTGAATGGTCTAGTGGTTTTCCCCACTTTCTTCAATTTAAGTCTGAATTTGGACTAGCTTGAACATCTGGAATTTCATGGTTCACGTACTGTTGAAACCTGGCTTCGAGAATTTTGAGCATTACTTTACTATTGTATGAGATGAGTGCAACTGTGCAGTAGTTTGATTCAAGCCTGTATCCAAATATGGTTTCTTAACTATGTGACTTTGAACAAATTAATGTCTTAGCCCCAGTTTCCTCAGCTGCAAACTAGGGATAATTCTAGCACCACCTACTTCATAGGATTGCTGTGAATGTCAAATGAGACAATGTTGTGATCACCTACAGAAGTGGGTTGAAACCTCTTTCAAAATCTGAGATTGATAATGTTACAAATGCACCAACAGATACTGAGGTTGATGATGCTACACATACACGGAATATTAGGAAAAGGTTCATTACTTAATGAGGCCTTCTGGGGAGAAAGACAACAAGCAAACAAAAATCTCTCTAATCTAGGCACTGAGTCTCCCATACAGTCTATAAAGGAGTTTCCTCTCCTCTATATCACCCAGAAGACTATCCAAAATATAGCAAGGAAAGAGATACCAAGGTAATAACAAAAATGACCTTGGTCATTTCAAATAATGAAAACTACATTATAATCAATGTAGTTTTTGTTGGAGAATTATGCTCGCCATGTGTCCAGTTGGATAACTTATGTTCAGAAACTTGTTTTGAAGGCACTTCCCTAGCTGGAGGAGGAAGATGCAAATGCTATTAGCCACTGGAATCTCAGCTGTGTGTCTTGATCACCAGACTTTCACTTTCAGATCGAAGTTGGTCTGTGACGGTCAAAGGAGAAAAGCAACTGAACTTCTCAGTATGCACCATGTGGGGGCCAAAGGAAGTGAACCAAACCAAGAAGAAGCAAAGAGAAGTAGGTGGAGATAGTGAACACTGCTTTGGGCTGACTGTTCTATGGCCTCGGTTAGAGTGCTCTGTTCTTTCCTCGTTCTCCAGGATCTGGGTAATGTGTTCTCCACTCACTTTCGGCTAGAAATACCCCTTTCCAACTTGAGAGTTTCTCATAAAGTAATGAGGTATTTCCTAGTTGCTTAGGGTTTTCCTTAGGAAAATTTAGGGTTTTGTATGGTGAAAAAAGCAGTGGCCCAACTTCCCTCCAAAATTGTCTAAAGTAATAGGTCTAGATATTTGCAGAATGTTCAGTCTCTTTTTTAACTCCAAAAACAGCTCCAGGCAGTATAGCATGGCAATCAAGATCCCTGAGCCGAAAGCCAGACCACATACATTCAAATTCTAGTTCTACTACTTCCTGGCTGGGTGACCTTGGCCAAGCTACGTAACCTCTTTATGCCTCAGTTTCCTCTGCAAAATGGCAATGATAGTACTTACCTCATAGGAGAGCTCTGAGGCTTAAAAGCACTCAATCCAACAGTTGGCAAGCATAAGAATATTATCTGCTATCATTATGTCTTTCTCCCCCAAAAATGTGCTGTGAATCCCCAAATCATTTCAATGGTCCCCTAAGGGAGAACTACTGGTCCATTGTGGGTGCCTAAGGACTTTTTCATTCCTGGCATCTAACTCTTTTTCCTTCTGACCCAGAAAGACAGCAAGCGTGGAAGTTAAGCAGACCAGACACTGGAGACACATTGAAGTGAAGTGAAGAAATGTTCGTCGCTCATTCGTGTCTGACTCTTTGTGACCTCATGGACTGGAGCTCACCAGGCTCTTCTGTCCATGGGATTTTCCAGGCAAGAATACTGGAGTGGGTTGCCATTTCTTTCTCCACATTGCCTGAGCTAAAATCCTCACTCCATTCTCTGTGTGACCATGGGAAATTATTTAACAATTAGCTCCTCTGTTTCTTTATGAAATGAGAATGGTAGTGAAAACAATGATACCTCATAGGTATGTTGTGAATGTTACATGACATAATCTATGTAAAGCTCTTAGAAGATTGCCTGGCATATTTTAATTGTTTATTAAATGTCTGTTATTATTATCCATTCCACATCCTGCAAACATTTACTATCCAACTGCTGCTACTGCTACTGCTGCTAAGTCGCTTCAGTCGTGTTCGACTCTGTGCAACCCCATAAACATCAGCCCACCAGGCTCCCCCGTCCCTGGGATTCTCTACGCAAGAACACTGGAGTGTGTTGCCATTTCCTTCTCCAATGCATGAAAGTGAAATCGCTCAGTCGTGTCCAACTCCTAGCGACCCCATGGACTTCAGCCTTCTAGTCTCCTCCGTCCATGGGATTTGCCAGGCAAGAGTACTGGAGTGGGTTGCCATTGCCTTCTCCGACTACCAAGTGCAAAATGCTGCTAAACACTGGTCATTATTAAAGAATGCCTCTTCTTAAAGAGCTTAAGACTTTCCAAATTAAAATGTGGCAATCCTTGGTTCATCTTATGGAACCCATTGTTATTTTGACCCTATTTAGAGACTGGCCCTTGGGAGGGGTCCATCTCTGATGATACTTCCCTGGCAGAATCTGTTTCAGAGAAGCTGCCCTGCCAGGTCCATAGGTAGGATCCAGGAATTCTACTCTTCCCTCAGGTGATTCTAGCCTCTAACTAACTGCCTCTACTAACCCGGGTTTCCCTCGGGGCTCAGTGGCAAAGAATCCACTTGTAATGCAGGAGCTAAAGGAGATGTGGGTTTGATCCCTGGGTTGGGAAAATCCCCTAGAGTAAGGGATGGCAACCCATTCCAGTATTCTTGCCTAGAGAATCCCATGGACAGAGGAACCTGGCAGGCTGTTGTCCATGGGGCCAAAAGAGTTGGACATGACTGAAGTGACTTAGCAATCACGCACACACACAGTAGTAAAGAGATGTTCTAGGCTCAAACTCTAGCTCTGCTGCTTCTACTTGACAAGTTATTTAACCTCTCTGAGTCTGTTTCCTCACCCATAGAATGGGGGTAAAGGAGCTCTTAAGTCTTGAAGCTGTTGCGAGTGTTAAGTGAGTAAATGTATGACAATAGGGTAGTATATCGGAGAAGGCAATGGCAAGCCACTCCAGTACTATTGCCTAGAAAATCCCATAGATGGAGGAGCCTGGTAGGCTGCAGTCCGTGGGGTCGCTAAGGGTCAGACACGACTGAGCGACTTCACTTTCACTTTTCACTTTCACACATTAGAGAAGGAAATGGCAACCCACTCCAGTGTTCTTGCCTGGAGAATCCCAGGGATGGGGGAGCCTGGTGGGCTTCCGTCTATGGGGTCACACAGAGTCGGACACAACTGAAATGACTTAACAGTAGCAGCAGCAGGGTAGTATATTGCTTGGCACAGAGTAAGCACTATAGAATAATTTGCTGTTATGATTATTATTTACTTTAATGAAGGTCAACACAGCATGGAACCTACCCAACCAACCTGGAGCATTCTTCCAACAAGTGTGGCTAAAGAGGGTGTTCTGCAATCCACTAAAATCTCTCTCTGGCACAGCCTTGACAAGTCCTGGTCCTAGGAGACAGAGGAAGTGAGACCTAGAGGACTAAAGGAATGGGGCAAGTAGGGAAAAAAGGCCATATTAACACCACAGGAGTAAGGGGAGACTGTTCCTTTACAGAAAGCCTGTGGTTGTTTAAACAGAATCCAGGCACCTTCTCTCACCATCCTGTGCATGCTCCTTCTCTCTCTCCCACAGGTAGCCAGTGGGAACAGGGCCCTTCTCTGGCGGTTTTTATAAGAACCCAGCTCAGGTTCAGGGCAAGTCACAGATGATCTTGGTAATCAGGCAACCAAGGGAACGTGATCATTTCTACAGGTCCGCCACCAGAGGGCAGAGCATCACCAGTAAATCTTGAGTCAGCCAGCCGCGGAGCCCACCACCCAGCACTCTGGGGCGAGTTCTCCAGAACGCTGGGTTGCAGCTCTTTCAAATTCAGTTTCCCTGGAGTTTGGCCCAGGATCTTGGAGATCATGATAATAATTGCAGACATTCCTCCTCTTCAGATCCCTCGCCCCAGGCTACGCCGACACAGGTGTCTAGACATTTCCGTGCCAGGCACCATTTGTCTGATGAGGATAAAAGGCAGGGAGGGAAGGGGTGTCAGGGAGGGGTAGAGACAGAGGGACCATAATACCAGCCAAACATCATCCCAGGTTGGGGACTGTCATTTCCTGCTGGAGCCCCTGGATATAGAACGTGTTCACTTGATGCAGAAAGGGAGAGGAAGGCACATCAAGATGAGAGATTGGTTTGCTCCTCTGTGTTACTGCTACGTTTTCACATCTTAGACCCTGGAGGCTTAGGCCCTAGTTGAGGGCCTTCACCAGAGCAGACTGTAGTTATAGGGCATTTGGACAGCCTTTCACTCACTGGCATAAAGTGGCATAATTCCTAAATCAGCATTCCCATCTCCTAGATCCTCCTTGTTTATTTT
This sequence comes from Moschus berezovskii, assembly GCF_049115385.1. Lineage (NCBI taxonomy): Eukaryota > Metazoa > Chordata > Mammalia > Artiodactyla > Moschidae > Moschus > Moschus berezovskii. Next base: position 90,042,596 of record NC_142463.1, on the reverse strand, counting down.
ACCTTTTCAACCATGTATGTCATGAAAACAAAGATCAGAGTGGGTTTTGGGGTAGTGGCAACAGAACTATTGTACTCCGTGCCTCTGCCAGGGTTTAATAAGTGGGGTTATCTGTGGCCGTGCAGAGAAGGCTCAGAGTGGTCCCATTCAGGTGAAATCAGTTTCTGGCTTCCCCATCACCTCTAGCATGAGCAGGATAAAACAGTGCCAGGCAGGCGTAGGGCGAAGCGTCTTGGGCCAGAGAACAGGGCCCTTTCACCCTGGGCTTACTGCTGTCTTCTGGCGAAATAACTAAGTAGTCGGGGCTTTCCTTTCTTGCATTTAACAATGATACTTCCTCTTGAAAGTCAGTACTGCAGGGGAGACAAGTTTTTTTTTTTTTTAATCTTGGAATTGTCTATCCCATTTCAAAACGATTCCTGCTCAAGCCTCAGGAAGACAGCTATATGAAGAATGAGGAATCAAGATCGGCTGAATAGAGGTTATCAGCCAAGGTCACGGAGAGTGTGAAATGTCAGATTAGCCTGATTTTGCTCTGTGTTCTCACACACACACCTCCTGTCCCGGGAGTTTAATTAGTTTCTCCTGGCACAGGAAATGTGGCACATCTGGAAATATCTCATACTTAGTGTATTATTAACCTACTGTGAAACTCCTCTTGTTGTGGTGATCACCTTAAGCAATATCTCATGGGAAAATCTCTGGCAGGCAGTCTTGGGAGCAGTGTTTTAGCCATAGCCATACCTACCTCAACACCCCAGCTCACTTTGGGGTCATTTTTTCCCCCAGTACAGTCTTGGGCAAATCACTTACCCTCTCTGGTCGTCATGATAGTTGCAGTATTTTTAAACAAAGAAAATGGTCTTCTGCTCACTTGCTTCTTCTCCGTACTACCTTCTTGCATCCTGTCACTCCCCATCCCCCACAGCAGATTCTACATTCCAGCCACTTCCTGTCCTAGATACACGCAATGCTCTCTGCTTTGAATTCTCTTTCTTAAAATGTGTGCTTTCCTGCTAACTCCCACCGATCCTTTGGGACCCAGCTTTGACGTCATCTTCTCCAGGAAGACACCCCTGCTGTCTCCCTGCCACCACTTCCCCTGAGTTTGATGTCCCTGTTCCATGTGCCCACAGCACCTACACACCCACCACCATGGACTGCCCTTGTCTTATTAATTTGCCTTCCCTTCCGGACCATCAGCTTACTTTGCACTTTCAAACTCAAGCTCTGGTCCTCATACTGTCTTTGCTGCTAGGTTCAGTTTTTAGTAGAGATTTACATTCTCCTCACCCAGACCCTGCTTTGGATGCCAAGTAGAAAGTCTTGGCTATGCTCTTAGATACTCCTGCTATTGCAGCAGAACTATAATTCCGAGAAACCAAAGTTTTTAATCCCCATCCCAAAGGTTGGGCTTCCCTCATAGCTCAGTTGGTAAAGAGTCTGACTGCAATGCAGGAGACCAGGGTTCGTTCCTGGGTCAGGAAAATCCCCTGGAGAGGGAAATGGCAACTTACTCCAGTATTCTTGCCTGGAGAATCCCATGGACAGTGGAGCCTGGCAGGCTACAGTCTATGAGTCGCAAGAGTCGGACACGACTGAGAGACTCAGCACACCAGAGGTTGAGGGGATATTTTTGAAGTTTCTGTTGAGAATTGAAAACTTTCCAAGAAAAGGAAAAACCACATTCATCTCATGAAGTTGACAATGGACAGGGAGTTTTCATGTGCACTTTAATATTCCCAAATAGCCTCAGATACAATGATCTTTGAGAGATTAGGAGACTGAGGCTCTGAGAGGGACTGACTCAGGGTTCCAGAGACAGGAAGTCATGAAGCTGTGACTAGAAGTCAGATGGCATCCCAACCCCAGTCTCCAAGTCAGGGGAAATATGCTTCCTCACATTTCATCCCACCTGCCGTGCTTCTCAGACACTGTTGTCAGTGTCATGCCTGCGAGAGTCCCAGAAAGAGTCCCAGAGGCAGGTGATGGAAGCAGAAGGCTTCCTGTGGTCTTAGAGAACACCGTGTACCCTGTCCCTCCTCATCTCAGCAGCGCATCGATCCCACGCTTGGAAAAATCAATATTGGCAAGGACAGGAGAAAGATTTGCTCAGACACTTTTGTCGCTTGAGGTGCCTTCAAACACATTCACACAGCAGTAACCCTCAGACTCATTCCCCCGTCACAGCTACTTACTCAGACCAGACTTCCTGCTATGGGCAGAGCCATGTGTGGAGAATCGGAGTCACGGAAGTTCAGGGTCAGAGGTGTCTCAGAGGCCCCTCTGCCCAACCCCCCAGCACGACTGAGGAGTCTGAAGCCAAGAAGTAAATGACATGCTCAGGGTTACTCAGCTGGGGGCGAGAGGACCAGGACGTGAATTCAAGTCCTTGGATGTCATCCCAGCGCCCTCACGCCTGGATCACATTATGCACGTATGAGTGGTCAGGAGGCCTCCTTTTCTTCCCTGCAGAAAAGTATCAGACTGCCCAGGCCCCCGTGTCTGGCGCTCCGCTGTCATAAGTCAGTACCTATATGAAGGGAGTGTAGAGCAGTGGTTAAGAACAGAGGCCTGGGACCAGATGGGCCTGAGATTGTAATCTGTTTCTACCAGAAAACTGTTTAACTCACCTGTCTCCTAGTTTCCGTATCTGAAAATCAAGGTATGTGCCAAGGATTGATTTAATGACGTATTTGTGTGTGTGTGCGCACGCATGTGTGTAAGTCACTCAGTCATGTCTGACACTTTGTGACCCTATGCACCGTAGTCTGCCAGGTTCCTCTATCCATGGGATTTCCTAGGCAAGAATACTGGAGTGGGTTGCCGTTTCCATCTCCATTTAATGACATGTATTAACTTCTAAAATCATTAAAGCAGTCCCATGAGATCAGTTCTGTTGCCTCTGCCTGTGGTCACTTCAGACACAGAGATTCTGCTTACCCAGAGTTACACACCAAGGAAGCTGCACCTGTGGACCTTGAACTCTGGACAGCAGGCTTTGATTACTGTGCTGTCATCCTACACTCTGAACGCCCGTCTCCTACACACCCACCCCACCCAATCTGGCAAGCACCGCACCTGTCTGCAGACAATAACACTCCTAGGCCAGGTATACCAGCTCCACGCTAGGCTGTTGGTCAGTTTGTCCCATAGTTGACCCATAGAAACAGAGAAAAGGGAAATCATTAGTCAATTTGGCTTCTTTGGGGTTCCACAGACTGTGCTGCTATGCTCCTCCATAAATGTACACTTCCAAGACATTCTTTTATCACCAGAGTCTGGTTTTGCTTTGGGAAGGCTTATTTCTGAAGCTGAAGGCTACAGTGACATTTGGGCATATCCAGGAAAGATCTGACAAACAGATAAATGTTTTTGACCCCACAGAGTCCCCCAGAAACTTGTTTCCACAGTAAGGATGGCCCAGGCTGGATATTCTCAAACTTCTCTCCACTCAGCATATTAACTATTCATCCTGTCCTTAAATACTCCTCTGTGATGAAATGCTAAGTGACACATTGAATATTCATCACGATGCACCTAGCACAGGGCCAAGGGTAGAATTAAGCAGAACAAATGTGATTTCTGATTATATCTGTTTAATTCTAGGCACTGAACACCCTCAGGCAGCTAGGACTCCATCCCATTCTGAAAGGAAGCCAGGAAACTAGGTTCCACAACATTCCTTTATGTGCTGCCAAACTGTCATGAGAATCCTGGCAAGAATTCTTTCCCTTTTTGCTTTCTTTTTTAACTTTTAAAGACTGAAGTATTATTTACATGCATATTTGTATGCACCCAAGTAACCACCACCTGACTCAAGATATAGAACATTCTAGCCAGCCCAGAAGATTTCTTCATGCTTCTTTCCAGTCAGTACTATCACTCTCCAACACACATGCGACACCATTATTTTGACAAGTAACCATTTTTTCATAACACTAACTTAGAGTCTTCCTTCTGTCATTTCTGTTCACATTCTCTCATTTTTAATTTGAAGGCAAAGGCCAAGGAGTTATCTACTGGTCATTGACCTGAAGTTCACTAGATTGGAAGCAGAGGAAACAAAAAGCTCTTGGACAGTTGGAAGAGAGATGGTGGAAGCAGGAGGCTGGAAAGTAGAAAAGGAGGAGAGAGACTTGTGGAATGTATTTGGGAGGTAGGGGTGACAGGATTGGATGTGACAGCAAGGGAAAGGGTGGAATCAGGCATGATCTATGGGTTTTGACATGACTTTCCTGTTGAAGCAGGGAAGATGGCAAAGGAGCAGAGTGATATCAAGACTTCTGTTTGGACTTGATATCTTGAGACATGCTAGGTATCCAAGTGTAAAGACAAAGTGTCTAGAGTTCAGGGGAGAGATCAGGCCTAGAGAGAGAAGTGTATTTCAGAATCATCAGCCTGTTGATGGATTTCAAAGCCTGGGATAGCATAGAATTACCCAGGTGAACAGAGCAAGAATAGGACCCATGACAGAGCCCTATAATTGTTCTTGGTGATGCTAATGCTTGCCTTCAATAAGCTCTAACTAACATTAGAAAAAAGACAATAAGCATTATCTAATACATAATTTGGGCTTCCCAGGTGGCTCAGTGGTAAAGTATCTGCTTTCCAAGCAGGAGATGCAGGTTTGAACCCTGGGGTCAAGAAGATCCCCTGGAGAAGGAAATGGCAACCCACTCTAGCATTCTTGCCTGGGAAATCACATGGACAGAGGAGTCTGGCAGGCTACAGTCCATGGGGTCGCAAAAGAGTTGGACATGACTTGGTGACTAAACAACAACAACAGCAATATATAATTTGGCCTCAAAATATAGTGAATTTATTTTCAGCTTGGAAAAAATATTTCTAAATGTCCTGCAGCCTTTTCGGTGATACAGAGAGTTCTGATGATAAATTTTGGTCAGATAAGCCAACCCTATAGTGTCCCAGTGGTCTCTGACCCAGTGAGGCCAGACCTTTAGATGATTTTACAAGGGATTTTTGTGATTTCAAAACATTTGATTGAAATTGAATGTCTACTGCATAAAGATGTATGATGACGATGTAAGATGTTACAGAAAAACCCGAATGAATTTTTTTGGCCGACCCAGTATAAGCTCGCCACAGCATCAGTTTTTTCTGCTCTGATTAGAAATATATCTATTGGCAACACTGAATATCTTGTGATGATCAGCTTGATTTGACAGTGACATGTCTTCAGTTATCTGTTTGTATGAGCAAACGTACGAGTGACTAATCAATGCACTTTTCACAGAAGACAATTATTTCAAAGACTCAGTTTATCAGTCTTTAAAGATGAGAAAAGTAATCATTCCTACCTCTTTGGGTTATTCTGCAAGATTAAAGGAGATAATGTATGTGAAGTATTCAATACATAGTGGTGGTGACTGTTATTACTGTAAATATTCTTGATACAACACAGACTCCAAAGGGAATAAATAAAAGCTGCCCTTTGTATGAAAGGTATGGACACCACACTAGCCATCTGTTCTTTGAAACATCCTCTGACGCCAATCATAATAAGCCATTGCACGGAGTTAGGAATACTTGCTACCAGTTCAAACGTTTCTGTTTATATCAAATGGTATGATCTCATTCCTATTCAAAGAACATCAAGAAAACTGGAAAAGTGGCCCCACTCCCTCTCAGTTGGGCCCCCAACTATAGGAACAAACTGTGTATATGCTTAGACACTCAGTCGTGTCTGACTCTTTGCGACCCCATGGACCATAGCCCGCTAGGCTCCTCTGTCCATGGAATTCTCCAAGAAAGAATACCGGAGTGGGTAGCCATTCCCTTCTCCAAGAGATTTTCCCAGCCCAGGGATCGAAGCTGGGTCTCCTGCATTGCAGGCAGATTCCTTACCATCTGAGACACCGGGGACCTAGCAACAAGCTAGCATCTGTAATAAAGAAAAAAAAAAATCCAGTCTTTCCTGAGCTGGCTCAGATGATCAGTCAGAGGCAGAGACAGTCTGAAGTAATCTGGCCCTTGGAAGTAATTTCAGCTGATTTGTTGTTTTGTTTGCCAACAATGGTGCTTTTGAAACTCAGAAATAACAACAATAACAATACAAAACAGGGCAATTTGTACTTCTACTGTCAAAAGCCAGGCCTCCAGCTCCCAGCACAGATGGAAAAAGCACACACAAAGTCTAAGGAATGGTGTGGGAGGGTTTAATTATGAAGCAGCCAGAAGGGAGGCAGGTGTGTCCAGTCCCAAGGTGACGGGAATGGCACTTTAATAGAATACCTGATTAATGTTTTCAAAGCACTCCCACATAAATCACCCCATGTGACCTTCAAAATGGCCCTGCCAGATCAGTAGTACTATACTCTTCAGAGATGAGGATTCTGATGCTCAGAGAAATTAAGGAATGTATTCTCATTATGGATACAGAACTCATAACCTGGTTTCCCATCCTCTGTCCTCCATGGGAAACCTCAATCATCCTGCAGCCTATGTATCTTCCTTGCTCCATCAGGGATAGGTCTGCATTGTCTGTATCTGTCTAAGCCAAAGGGATGATTCCTACACTTAGGGGCACAGACTTCAGGGGCACAGAATAATCATTTAGCCATGTTTTCAATGTTTTTAATAGCTTGTTTTAGGACTAGAAACATTCAGTCTGGGTATCTGGATATTTCACTCTAGCTAGAGTCAACTAACTGGATGTGTGTGTGTATATGTGTGCTCTGTGCAACCCCATGGACTCTACCCCACCAGTCTCCTCTGTTCATGGGAGTTTTCCAGGCAAGAATATTGGAGAGGGTTGCCATTTCCTCCTCCAAGGGATCTTCCTAGCCCAGGTATGGAACCCATGTCTCCTACATTTCCTGCATTGGTGGACAGATTCTTTACAACTGGAAGACCCCAACTAACTGGATCAGTTCAGTTCAGTTCAGTCACTCAGGTGTGTCCAACTCTTTGCCACCCCATGAATTACAGCACGCCAGGCCTCCCTGTCCATCACCAACTCCCAGAGTTCACTCAAACTCATGTCCATTGAGTGGATGATGCCATCCAGCCATCTCATTCTCTGTCGTCCCCTTCTCCTCCTGCCCCCAATCCCTCCCAGCACCAGGGTCTTTTCCAGTGAGTCAACTCTTCACGTGAGGTGGCCTAAGTATTGGAGTTTCATCTTTAGTATCAGTCCTTCCAATGAACACCCAGGACTGATCTCCTTTAGGATGGACTGGTTGGATTTCATACAGTCCAAGGGACTCTCAAGAGTCTTCTCCAGCACCACAGTTCAAAAGCATCAATTCTTCGGTGCTCAGCTTTCTTCACAGTCCAACTCTCACATCCATACATGACCACTGGAAAAACCATAGCCTTGACTAGATGGACCTTTGTTGGCGAAGTAATGTCTCTGCTTTTTAATATGCTATCTAGGTTGGTCATAACTTTCCTTCCAAGGAGTAAGCATCTTTTAATTTCATGGTTGCAATCAGCATCCACAGTGATTTTGGAGCCCCCAAAATAAAGTCTGACACTGTTTCCACTGTTCCCCATCTATTTCCCATGAAGTGATGGGACCAGATGCCACGATCTTGGTTTTCTGAATGTTGAGCTTTAAGCCAACTTTTTCACTCTCCTCTTTCACTTTCATCAAGAGGCTTTTTAGTTCCTCTTCACTTTCTGCCATAAGGGTGGTGTCATCTGCATATTTGAGGTTATTTCTCCCAGCAATCTTGATTCCAGCTTGTGCTTCTTCCAGCCCAGTCTTTCTCATGATGTACTCTGCATATAAGTTAAATAAGCAGGGTGACAATATACAGCCTTGACGTACTCCTTTTCCTATTTGGAACCAGTCTGTTGTTCCATGTCCAGTTCCAACTGTTGCTTCCTGACCTGCATAGAGGTTTCTCAAGAGGCAGGTCAGGTGGTCTGGTATTCCCATCTCTTTCAGAATTTTCCAGTTTACTGTGATCCACACAGTCAAAGGCTTTGGCATAGTCATTGAAGCAGAAATAGATGTTTTTCTGGAACTCTCTTGCTTTTTCAATGATCCAGTGGATGTTGGCAATTTGATCCCTGGTTCCTCTGCCTCTTCTAAAACCAACTTGAACATCTGGTATTTCACGGTTCACGTATTGGTGAAGCCTGGCTTGGAGAATTTTGAGCATGACTTTACTAGCATGTGAGATGAGTGCAATTGTTCAGTAGTTTGAACATTCTTTGGCATTGCCTTTCTTTGGGATTGGAATGAAAACTGACCTCTTCCAGTCCTGTGGCCATTGCTGAGTTTTCCAAATTTGCTGACATATTGAGTGTAGCACTTTCACAGCATCATCTTTTAGTATTTGAAATAGTTCCACCGGAATTCCATCACCTCCACTAGCTTTGTTCGTAGTAATGCTTTCTAAGGCCCACTTGACTTCACATTCCAGGAGGTCTGGCTCTAGGTGAGTGATCACACCATCATGATTATCTGGGTCATGAAGATCTTTTTGGTACAGTACTCCTGTGTATTCTTGCCACCTCTTCTTAATATCTTCTGCTTCTGTTAGGTCCATACCATTTCTGTCCTTTATCGAGCCCATCTTGGCATGAAATGTTCCCTTGGTATCACTAATTTTCTTGAAGAGATCTCTAGTCTTTCCCATTCTGTTGTTTTCCTCTATTTCTTTGCATTGATCGCTGAGGAAGGCTTTCTTATCTCTCCTTGCTATTCTTTGGAACTTTGCATTCAGATGTTTATATCTTTTCTTTTCTCCTTTGCTTTTCACTTCTCTTCTTTTCACAGCTATTTGTAAGGCCTCCTCAGACAGCCATTGTGCTTTTTGCATTTCTCTTCCATGGGTTGGTCTTGATCCCTGTCTCCTGTACAGTGTCACAAACCTCCGTCCATAGTTCATCAGGCACTCTATCAGATCTAGTCCCTTAAATCTTTAATATATATACATCTCTGTTTTTGTTCTGTTTTCTTCCAAATACTTTGGCCTTTGCAACTAGAATGATTCTCAGTCTCATTTTTATTTTGGCAGAAACATGGGACACTGGAAAATTACAGCTGTTCGCAGTTTTTTATTTGAGCTATTAAATAGCTATGTGATCCAGCGCAATTCACTTAACTCTCTAGACTCCTACAACTCAATACAACCTTTGGAAATGTTCTAGTCTGACTGTCCGACATGGTAGCCATTAGTCATCAGGTTATTGATAAGCTGAAATGTGACTAATGCCACTCAGAAACTGAGTTAGTAATCTTAATTTAAGTTTAAATAGCTGTGTATGGCTAGCGGCTGTCGTATTAGCAATTCTGAGCCTGTATCCTCACCTATAAAATGAAGTGTTTATGTTAGAATCAGCCTCTCTAAGATTTCAGCCACAATTTCTAGCTTAATGGCATATGGGGCACTCAGTAAGTACTTGTTGAATAGATATTTGCAGAATAAAAGAATAGTCAAATGAATAAAGAAATGAACAGATAAATTACTGAATATTTAGGGAACATTACAAGTTGAATTAATTTAGGACACCTTCCTGGAAAACCTAGAGTTTTGAGGAATGAAGAGAAACACTGGCATCGGCTGCAGCTAGGTGGGAACGCTTGGCAGCCGTTCACGTGGGAACAGAACCAGGTACAATCCAGGTCGCATCTGTCTTTCCACTTCCTTCAGACCCGGAAAAGCAGCTTCCTCCTCAGAGGTATTTTCATCACCCGAGTGTCCCGGTGAGAAGGAGTCTCAGTGCTACAACTATAAGCTGGGATGAATGTCAGGAAAGAGGGGACAATTGTCAGGAAGCCACAGGGATAGCTGCCAAGGCTTCCATTTCTCCCCCTGGAAAAGAGTTCCTTCAGACACAGCTTAAAATAGCACTGGACCCAAAAGAGGTGGTTAAAATAAGCAGACGAGTCAGGAGCTTCCATCTTGGCATTGAGGCTCCTCTATCCCCTTCTGTGCTGAGGAGTCTCTCCTTCCAGGTGAAACCTGATCAGACACACTTCCTCCTCTCAACATTATTATAGAGGGTGCCTGGGAGGTTTCAGGGGGAGTGTCTGACCCAGGGCGCATGTTCTCTGCTGCTAGAAGACCCAGCTGAAAATATGTGCCTTTGTCAGGAACACGGGTGTGACATGGGACAAGAGCAGGGACACTGCATGGCTCTCACCTACTCCGTGAAGGAGCACTGACCGCCCCCACCCCACTCCACAGAGCTCCGCTCAGAACCAAAACTTGCCAGCTTGGCCAGGTTTATCCTTTCTCTCTCTCTCTCTCTTCTTTTTAGTTAACTATTATGTTTCTCTAATACGTGAAATTTTTGCTTTCATTTTTTGACTTTCAAGGGGAGACATTTTAATTATGGTAAAATAAACATAAGCTTTACTACCTTAATAATTTTAAACCGTGCGACTCAGTGGTATTAAGTACAACATCCATATTTTGCAGTGATCGCCATTACCCATCTTCAGAACTTTTCATCGTTGCTAACTGAGACTGTCTAACTTTGAGTAACAACTCTCTATTCCCCTCTCCCTTCAACTCCGGTAACAATTATTGTTTTTTGTCTCTGAATTTAACAACTCTAGGCACCTCATGTACAGAGAAGGCAATGACAAGCCACTCCAGTACTCTTGCCTAGAAAATCCCATGGATGGAGGAGCCTGGTAGGCTGCAGTCCATGGGGTCGCTATGGGTCAGACATGACTGAGCGACTTCACTTTCACTTTTCACTTTCATACATTGGAGAAGGAAATGGCAACCCACTCCAGTGTTCTTGCCTGGAGAATCCCAGGGACGGGGGAGCCTGGTGGGCCTCCGTCTATGGGGTCACACAGAGTCGGACACGACTGAAGTGACTTAGCAGCAGCAGCAGCAGCAGCAGCAGGCACCTCATGTAAGTGGAATCATACATTCTTTGTCTTTTTGTGACTGGCTTATTTCACTTAGCAGAATGTCTTCAAGATTCATCTATGATCTATGTAGTAACATGTATCAGAACTTTCTTCCTTTTTATGGATGAATAATATTCCATTGTGGGCTTCCAAGGTGGTGCTAGTGGTAAGACCCCACCTGCCAATGCAAGAGACTTAAGAGATGTGGGTTCGATCCCTGGATGAGTAAGATCCCCTGGAGGAGGGTATGGCAACCCATTCCAGTATTCTTGCCTGGAGAATTCCATGGATAGAGAAGCCTGGCAGGCTTCAGTCCATAGGGTAGCAAAGAGTCAGATACAACGGAAGAAACTTAGCACAGCACAACACATGATATTCCATTGTATGTATATATCACCTTTTGTTTATCCACAGTTGGATTGTTTCTACTTATTGGGGAAAGTGCTGCTATGAATGTGTCTGCTTGAGACCCCACTCTCAATTCTTTAGAGTATATGCCTAGAAGTGATTGTTTGATCACATGGTAATTCTATGTTTAATCTTTTGAGGATTTTTTTTATTTTTTAAGTCATTACTAAATTTTTTTTCTTTTACCTGTTAGTTCTTTAATATTATTCCTAATCCCTAAATCCTAGAAATTTTCAAATTTTCATATCCTGTGTTTTAGCTTTTCATTTGAAATCTTAATCTCACTTCTTTTCCTTTCTGAAAATCATGGCTTTTAGTATTTTATCTTTTTAATTTTGGACTTTCTAAAATCTAGTTTAGTGTGCTTCTTTCATCTGTAAGCTTTTGCTTTGGTTTATTTTAAAACCATCTTCAAATAATCCTTTTTATATCTATAGTTTAATTTGTTTTACCTAGGAATTTATATAGCTGACTTCATATATCTATAATGTACATCCCACAAATTTATCATGCTTCTGATAATTTTAAATGTCTCTCTTATAGGATGCTATACAGTGGCAGGGGTGGGGATGGGATAAAGGCAATTGAAGTCTGTCGTGGGTCAGGTTCCCTGGGAAACAGACTGAGGCAGAAATTTGCATTCAGGAGGTTTGTGGGGTAGGAAATGTGGAAACAATGCTTGTAAGGAAGTGAGGGAAGAAGGACGGGGTAGAGGGAGAAGTTGAACTGGGATGCAGTTGCAACTGGAGATCTCAGTCCCATGGGGAGCTGTGAAACAGAGATGTATCCTCAGAGATACCACAATTTGAGGCTGAGGACTGAGCCTTTATTCTCTAGAACCCTGAATGTAGCAGCAAGTGTAATCTTGGGTGCGAAGTTCCTTCCCTTGAGGGCAATGCTGGGGGCAGGGGTGGGGTACTATTGGTAGGTGATACTCCTGAGGGAGCGGGGGTGGGGGTGGGGGATCTGAGTGGTACACCACAGCTTCCACTGTAGGAGGAAGAGAAATCATACTGCATTCTAGGGAGGTAAAACTTTTACCTCCACATCCAGCCCAATAGTGGTCAGGTGATTTGGAGGAGTGCGTTAAAATTACCTGGAGAAAAAACTTGATAAGACTCTTCCCTACCAAGTGTGTGTAGCTTGAGAAAGAGAATCTGATTATTCTCACACACCTCTATCTCACCTTGAAGTGGAGAACTGCTGGCCAAGGCCAAAATGAAAATACCTCACTTTTATCAATGGCTTCTATAAAAGTTATCTTCAGTTCATTTATAAGACCACAAAATATGTGCTTTCTCTCCATGGCAAGTACTGCATAGGGATGGATTCAGATTTTGCGGGCTCCAAAGATTATATTCCCATGTGGAGCAGTGGTAAATAATCCACCTTCCAGTGCAGAGATGCAAGAGACATGGGTTTAATCCCTAGGTCTGGAAGATCCTCTTGGGTAGGAAATGGCCACCCACTCCAGTTTTCTTGCCTGGAAAATTCCATGGACAGAGGACCCTGGCAGACTACAGTCCATGGGGTCACAAATATTTGGATAGGACTGAGCACACGAGTTGTGCACATACACACACACACAGAGATTATTTCATTTGGGAGCCCTCTTTAACAAAAATAATACAAAATTATGAATATTAAATTAGCAGGCATTACCCAGGGCCTTGGAGGGAGCCCTTGAAGGGTGCAATTGAAGGGTCCAAAGCTAAGCTTTGCTAGCTCTGCTGTAAATCCTCCTCTGGTCCAAGGCCATTACCGCGCAGCCTGGCTGAGGGGCCTCCTTCACAGTCTCAGGGAGGGTCACTTCCCCTGGAGGGCTACATTCACTAGCTCTTGAGCTCCTTCTCACTTTAGAGAGCGCTGAGGAATTCTTCACTGGATGAAACCCAGCTAAGTCTCCCTTCAAGGCAAGTGATCTCATCTGGACATCCTGAAGACACTCTATTTCCAGGAACTGGATGGACTACTCTAGACCAGAGGGATGAGTCCAGGGAGATGTGGGACAATCTATTGGGAGCAAGCATACACCAGCCTTAGTTCTAAGCACTTTGTATGAATGATCCATTCAATCTCCACAGGCACACTGTTGTTCAGTCACTCAGTCATGTCTGACTCTTTGCAACCCCATGGACTGCAGCACACCAGGCTTCACTGTCCTTCACCATCTCCCAGAGTTTGCTCAAACTCATGTCCATAGAGTTGTTAATGTCATCCAACCATCTCATTCTCCATTGTCCCCTTCTCCTCTGTCTTCAATCTTTCCCAGCATCAGGGTCTTTCCCAATGAGTCAGCTCTTTGCATCAAGGAGCCATAGTATTGGAGTTTCCACTTCAGCTCAAACTGAAGCACTGAATATTCAGTCCTTCCAGTGAATATTCAGGTTGATTACCTTTAAGGCCATCCAAGATGGATGGGTCATGGTGGAGAGTTCTAACAAAATGTGGTCCACTGGAGAAGGGAATGGAAAACCACTTCAACATTCTTGCCTTGACAACCCCATGAACAGTATGAAAAGGCAAAAAGATATGACACACTGGCTGGTATATATTATTTCTTGCCATTCTACAGAGAAGGGACTTGAGGTGTAGAGATTTTACATAATGTGCTCAGAGACTCAACTAGGCAGCAGTGCAGCCAGGATGAAAAACCAGACTCTGACACCAAAGTGTCTGCCCTGTGACGACCCCAACTCCTGCTCCTGGTATGTTTCCTGAGTGTTTTAAGGGTCTTTTAAGTGTTCAAATCAATTAAAGCACTCAAGGAATGTTTAAAAGGGCAAGGGTATGGACCTTTCAGTTGGGATTCTGAAATAGGGTCTAAAGCATGCTTTCGAAGTTCAACACTTTGTTCCGATCAAATGAACATTCCTAAAGTCACCTTTCATTTTCAGTTCAGTTCAGTCGCTCAGTCGTGTCCGATTCTTTGCAACACCATGAACCACAGCATGCCAGGACTCTCTGTCCATCACCAACTCCCAGAGTCCACCCAAACCCATGTCCATCGAGTCAGTGATGCCATCCAACCGTCTCATCCTCTGTCATCCCCTTCTCCTCCTGCCCTCAATCTTTCCCAGCATCAGGGTCTTTTCAAAGGAGTCAGTTCTTCACATCAGGAGGCCAAAGTATTGGAGCTTCATCTTCAACATCAGTCCTTCCAGTGAACACCCAGGACTGATCTCCTTTAGGATGGACTGGTTGGATCTCCCTGCAGTCCAAGGGACTCTCAAGAGTCTTCTCCAACACCACAGTTCAAAAGCATCAATTCTTCAGAGCTCAGCTTTCCTTATAGTCCAACTCTCACATCCATACATGATCACTGGAAAAACCATAGCCTTGACTAGACGGACCTTGGTTGGCAAAGTAATGTCTCTGCTTTTTAATATGCTATCTAGGTTGATCATAACTTTCCTTCCAAGGAGTAAGCGTCTTTTAATTTCATGGCTGCAATCACCATCTGAAGTGATTTTGGAGCCCAGAAAAATAAAGTCAGCCACTGTTTCCACTGTTTCCCCATCTATTTGGGATGAAGTGATAGGACCAGATGCCATGATCTTAGTTTTCTGAATGTTGAGCTTTAAGCCAACTTTTTCACTCTCCTCTTTCACTTTCATCAAGAGGCTCTTTAGTTCTTCTTCTTTTTCTGGTATAAGGGTGGTGTCATATCTGAGGTTATTGACATTTCTCCCAGCAATCTTGATTCCAGCTTGTGCTTCCTCCAGCCCAGTGTTTCTCATGATATATATATATATAGCTCTGCATATAAGTTAAATAAGCAGGGTGACAATATACAGCCTTGACGTACTCCTTTTCCTATTTGGAACCAGTCTGTTGTTCCATGTCCAGTTCTAACTGTTGCTTCCTGACCTGCATACAGGTTTCTCAAGGGGCAGGTCAGGTGGTCTGGTATTCCCATCTCTTTCAGAATTTTCCACAGTTTATTGTGATCCACACAGCCAAAGGCTTTGGCATAGTCAATAAAGCAGACATTATTTTTCCAAGTTGGGGGAGGGGCATTTGATAGCAATTTTGGTGAATGGGCCACCCTTATCTCATTCAACCTTTGCTCCACAGCATGGGTGAATAGAATTCCTTTCTTCTGGCTTCATGAAAAGGTGAAGATTCCCCACCTTAACACACATGACCCTGTCTGCTCAGACAAACAGTTTCCTTTTGAGGATAATCTGTATTTATTCTGCAGGCTCAAATAATATTTCTGGAGATCAGGATTGGCAGTGATGCCAATGAGCCCTTGTTTCACATATTTATGGCATGAGTGGATTCCCATGGATGATTGTTTCATGGATAGATTAAATGTTCTAAAAATCCTTGACAAACTTACTTTCTCAAAAAACAGTAGTCCTGAATGGTAGTACATGGAGTGGATCTCAGGGAACTTACATTTCTATCTGTACTGTATATTGTGACTTGTCTTTTTTTTTTTTTTTTTGCTGTTGTTCCTCAGTTGTGTCAAACTCTTTGGGACCCCAGGAACTGTAGCCCGCCAGGCTCCTCTGTCCATGGGATTCTCCAAGAAAAAATACTGGAAAGGGTAGCCATTTCCTTCTCCAGGGAATCTTCCCAACCAGGGATGGAATCCAGGTCTCCTGCATTGCAGGCAGATTCTTTACCGTTTGAGCCACCAGGGAAGCCCAAATAAAAAGTCTACATTTTCTCATCACTTATCCTTGAATAGCTTCCCTGGAGCCTATCTGTAATTATGATTGTGCTGGGGTGGTCAGGGGACAGGCAATAAATGCATCAGGTTTTTCTTGCTCTGTTTGAGCTGTTACTATCAAAAAATCTTTTAAACCTTGGGGGCCTCAAAGGAGAGGTTTCTCTTCTCATCTCCTCTGAATGGATTGCCATTACCTTAAAATGATTCTATTCTCACTCTGTTTCAGTAAATATAAGACTTAACCCTCCTGGTGCCTTGTTTGACAGGGAAGAAACATGTAAAGCAGAAATCAGAAGAGACCATCCAGGAATTTTCCAAATGAATTTTTCATAGACTTCTCATTCCATAAGAAAACCTTAAGCCATAGGAAAGCACCTAAGAGTGTCTGTTACAGTATCTATGGACAGAAATTGCTTATTAGAAAAGCTACATGACCTTGATAATGATTTCAAATATTGATGCTTGTGAAAAACATTCAGAACACACCTTTCACTGCTCTAAGAGTTGGAGGAATTGGAATGTGATTCTGTTGTCTAATGGACACCATCCAAATAGAATGAGGTAAAGAGGGATGTGTCCTGGAATTTTTAACAACTGTATGCAAATAACACTAATGTGATATGCACACATTCCCATTACATTAAAAAGAATACAAAGATAACATTCTTTTGTATTAAAATGACAAAAAGATGTTCAATATCACTAATTATTAGGTTCAGTTCAGTTCAGTTCAGTCGCTCAGTCGTGTCCGACTCTCCACGACCCCATGAATCACAGCACACCAGGCCTCCCTGTCCATCACCAACTCCCAGAGTTCACTCAGACTCAGGTCCACAGAGTCGGTGATGCCATCCAGCCATCTCATTCTCTGTCGTCCCCTTCTCCTCCCGCCCCCAACCTTTCCCAGCATCAGAGTCTTTTCCAGTGAGTCAACTCGTCGCATGAGGTGGCCAAAGTATTGCAGTTTCAGCTTTAGCATCAGTCCTTCTAATGTAGGTAAACGCAAATCAAAGCCACAGTGAGACACTGCATCACACTCATTAGGAAAGCTGCTATCAAAAGCCCCAGGAAATAACAAGTTTTGGTAAAAAAAGAAATTGTTAAATCGAAACCCTGGTGCTCTGTTTTTGCGAATGTAAAATGGTAGAGGTACCAATGACATAAGAAAGTAGTATGGTGGTTCCTCAGAAAAATAAAAATAGAATTACTTTGTGATCTAGAAATTCCACTTCTGAGTAAATACTCAAAAGATGTAAAAGCAAGATCTCAAGGAGATGATTGTACAACCATATTCATAGCATCATTATTCACAATAGCTGAATCATGAAAGTAACCCAAGTGTCCATCAACAGATGATAGATAAAATGTGGTATATATATACATGCAATGGGATATTATTCAACCTTAAAAGGGAAGCAAATTTTGACAAATGTTACAACATGGATGAATATTGAAGATATAATGCCAAGTGAAATAAACCAGTCACAAAAAGACAAATATTCTATGATTCCACTTATATGAGAGATCTAGAATAGTCAAAATCATAGAGACAAAAAGTAGAATGGTGGTTTCCAGGGTCTGAGAAGAGAGAAAGTGAAACGTTATTGTTTATTGGGTACAGAGCTTTAGTTTTCCGAGATAAAAAGATCTCTGGAGAGATGGATGGTGGTGATGTTTGCACAACAATGTAGTACTTAATACAACTGAACAGTACCCTTAAAAATGGTTACAGTATATCTTAAAATGGATACATCAAGAAGGGTTCACTGTTCAATGTTAAAGTTTCTATGACTGCCCTACAGAGAATTGTTGGTGTTGCACTTGCTTTATTTTTTTCTCTGCTAAATTTATTACAGCTATGTTCAGTGGCATTGTGGTTATCCAGTTAGTAGTTGAATCAGATCCCAAGTTTCTGTGAATAACAAAAACCTGAAAAACAAGGTGTAAAATGAGAAGTCCAAAGGCAGATAATTCAGGGCTCACATGGCCATTGCATGGGCAGTAGAGACCCAGGTTTTTTCAGAATCTCTGATCCATTGTCTCCCTGATGTGTGGTCCTCAACTTCGTGGTGCAAGGTGGATGCTGAAGCTCTAGCTATCACACCTACACTCCAAAGAGCAAAATGGAGGAAGGAGGAAGAATAGCTAGCTACATTCAATATAAGAAAATTTCAGAAACCCTACATAACATTTTTACAATATATCATTTTTTAACTATTAGTTGCATTATCAGTCTCTTAGTTTGTCAGTTATATGTCCATACAAAAGTCAGTGTTCTGTTATTTCTAAATAGAGGAAACATGGATATTCAGGAGACAGCTAGCAATCTCTGCCGCACCTGGAAAATGCCTAGACAGATAGGGAAGAATTTAATTTCAAATTCCATCTATTTTCAAGCACTCTACTGCTGTTCACTTCAGGATAAAGAAATGGCATTAGCCAAAGCACAAAGCGTTTTGAATTTGTCATGTCTCTAATATCAGGCAAGTTGTTTAATTTACTTGTGCTTTGGTTTCCTCACTTGCACAAAAGTTAATGTAAGTAAAGTGCCGAAGATAGTGCCTGGCACAGAGTATGCTCTATAAAACTGCTGCTATTGTTGTTATCATTGTTGTTATTAAATGCCATGCAGCCAAAAAGAAGTGAAGCAGGAGGCATTCTCTTGCTGCTGAGAGATAACAGAGAGGCAACTAGGGGCTCCCACCTTGTGTTACAGTTGCTGATCCATGTAAGGAGGACTCCTTCCTGAAGCCAGAAGAGATGAATTGTGGTGAATCTGAAACAGCACCCCACTCCAGATTTTTCTTCCTCCCAGATATTCTTTGCTTTTTCCTGGGCTCAGGCTTTAGGTTAGATGCCTCAAGGCTCAAGATCCAGTTTGTCTTTTCTGAAAGGCAAACCTGGACTTAGTTGAGACAGCATTACTTTAATGGCCCTATTCTGGGTCTACTCCAAGAGGAAGGGAAGCTCATCTTGCAGCTAGAATCCTGCAGAAGGAAGGAGCTTATTTTCCCTGTCCAGTAAAGGGCTGACAGTGCTCTATGGCTCCCTTTCAGTTCAGTTCAGTTCATTTCAGTCGCTCAGTCGTGTCCGACTCTTTACAACCCCATGAATCGCAGCACACCAGGCCTCCCTGCCTATCACCAACTCCCGGAGTATTCGGTGATACCATCCAACCGTCTTATCATCTGTCATCTCCTTCTCCTCTTGCCCTCAATCTTTTGCAGCATCAAGGTCTTTTCAAATGAGTCAGCTCTTCGCATCTGGTGGCCAAAGTATTGGAGTTTCAGCTTCAACATGAGTACTACCAATGAACACCCAGGACTGATCTCCTTTAGAATGGACTGGTTGGATCTCCTTGCAGGCCAAGGGACTCTCAAGAGTCTTCTCCAACACCACAGTTCAAAAGCATCAATTCTTCGGCAATCCGCTTTCTTCACAGTCCAACTCTCACATCCATACATGACCACTGGAAAAACCATAGCCTTGACTAGACGGACCTTGGTTGGCAAAGTAATGTCTCTGCTTTTTAATATGCTATCTAGGTTGGTCATAACTTTCCTTCCAAAGAGTAAGCGTCTTTTAATTTCATGGCTGCAGTCACCATCTGAAGTGATTTTGGAGCCCAGAAAAATAAAGTCAGCCACTGTTTCCACTGTTTCCCCATCTATTTGGGATGAAGTGATGGGACTAGATGCCATGATCTTAGTTTTCTGAATGTTGAGCTTTAAGCCAACTTTTTCACTCTCCTCTTTCACTTTCATCAAGAGGCTCTTTAGTTCCTCTTCACTTTCTGCCATAAGGGTGGTGTCATCTGCATATCTGAGGTTATTGATATTTCTCCCGGCAATCTTGATTCCAGCTTGTGCTTCTTCCAGCCCAGTCTTTCTCATGATATACTCTGCATATAAGTTAAATAAGCAGGGTGACAATATACAGCCTTGACGTACTCCTTTTCCTATTTGGAACCAGTCTGTTGTTCCATGTCCAGTTCTAACTCTTGCTTCCTGACCTGCATACAGGTTTCTCAAGGGGCAGGTCAGGTGGTCTGGTATTCCCATCTCTTTCAGAATTTTCCACAGTTTATTGTGATCCACACAGTCAAAGGCTTTGGGGTAGTCAATAAAGCAGAAATAGATGTGTTTCTGGAACTCTCTTGCTTTTTCCATGATGCAGCAAATGTTGGCAATTTGATCTCTGGTTCCTTTGCCTTTTCTAAAATGAGCTTGAGTATCTGGAAGTTCATGGTTCACATATAGCTGAAACCTGGCTTGGAGAATTTTAAGCATGACTTTACTAGCGTGTGAGATGAGTGCAATTGTGCGGTAGTTTGAGCAATCTTTGGCATTGCCTTTCTTCGGGATTGGAATGAAGGCTGACCTTTTCCAGTCCTGTGGCCACTGCTGAGTTTTCCAAATTTGCTGACATATTGAGCACAGCACTTTCACAGCATCATCTTTCAGGATTTGAAATAGCTCAACTGGAATTCTATCACCTCCACTAGCTGTGTTCATAGTGATTCTTCCTAAGGCCCACTTGACTTCACATTCAAGGATGTCTGGCTCTAGGTGAGTGATTACACCATCATGATTATCCGGGTCGTGAAGATCTTTTTTGTACAGTTCTTCTGTGTATTCTTGCCACCTCTTGTTAATATCTTCTGCTTCTGTTAGGTCCGTACCATTTCTGTCCTTTATCGAACCCATCTTTGCATAAGGTGTTCCCTTGGTATTTCTAATTTTCTTGAAGAGATCTCTAGTCTTTCCCATTTTATTGTTTTCCTCTATTTCTTTGCATTGATCGCTGAGGAAGGCTTTCTTATCTCTCCTTGCTATTCTTTGGAACTCTGCATCCAAATGGGTATATCTTTCCTTTTCTCCTTTGCCTTTCGCTTCCCTTCTTTTCACAGCTATTTGTAAGGCCTTCTCAGACAGCCATTTTGCTTTTTGCATTTCTTTTTCTTGGGGAGGGTCTTGATTTCTGTCTGCTGTACAATGTCACGAACCTCCACCCATAATTCATCAGGCACTCTGTCTATCAGATCTAGTCCCTTAAATCTATTTCTCCTTCCACTGTATAGACATAAGGGATTTGATTTAGGTCATACCTGAATGGTCTAGTGGTTTTCTCCACTTTATTCAATTTCAGTCTGAATTTGGCAATGAAGAGTTCATGATCTGAGCCACAGTCAGCTCCTGATCTTGTTTTTGCTGACTGTATAGAGCTTCTCCATCTTTGGCTGCAAAGAATGTAATCAGTCTGATTTTGGTGTTGACCATCTGGTGATGTCCGTGTGTAGAGTCTTGTGTTGTTGGAAGAGGGTGTTTGCTGTGACCAGTGCATTCTCTTGGCAGAACTCTACTAACCTTTGCCCAGCTTCATTCTGTACTCCAAGGCCAAATTTGCCTGTTACTCCAGGTGCTTCTTAACTTCCTACTTTTGCATTCCAGTCCCTTATAATGAAAAGGACATCTTTGTTGGGTGTTAGTTCTAGAAGGTCTTGTAAGTCTTCATAGAACTGTTTAATTTCAGCTTCTTCAGCATTACTGGTCAGGGCATAGCCTTGGATTACCGTTATATTGAATGGTTTGCCTTGGAAACAAATAGAGATCATTCTGTCGTTTTTGAGATTTCATCCAAGTACTGCATTTTGGACTCTTTTGTTGACCATGATGGCTACTCCTTTACTTCTAAGGGATTCCTGCCCACAGTAGTAGATATAATGGTCATTTGAGTTAAATTCACCCATTCCAGTCCATCTTAGTTCGCTGATTCCTAGAATGCCGATGTTCACTCTTGCCATCTCCTGTTTAACCACTTCCAATTTGCCTTGCTTCGTGGACCTAACATTCCAGGTTCCTATGCAATATTGCTCTTTACAGTATCGAACTTTGCTTCTATCACCAGTCTCATCCATGCTGCTGCTGCTGCTGCTAAGTCGCATCAGTCATGTCCGACTCTGTGTGACCCCACAGATGGCAGCCCAACGGGCTCCTCTGTCCCTAGGATTCTCCAGGCAAGAATACTGGAGTGGGTTGCCATTTCCTTCTCCAAGTCCCATCCATAACTGGGTGCTTTTTTTGCTTTGGCTTTACCCCACGTCCAAGATAAGAGAAACCCAAGTAAGACGGTAGGCACTGAGAGAGGGCATCAG
Organism: Moschus berezovskii; assembly: GCF_049115385.1. Taxonomy (NCBI): domain Eukaryota; kingdom Metazoa; phylum Chordata; class Mammalia; order Artiodactyla; family Moschidae; genus Moschus; species Moschus berezovskii. Next base: position 90,020,507 of record NC_142463.1, on the reverse strand, counting down.
AGGGCAGACAGACTGAAACCACAATCACAGACAACCAGCCAATCTGATCACAGGGACCACAGCCTTGTCTAACTCAGTGGAACTTAGCCATGCCGTATGGGGCCACCCAAGATGGACAGGTCATGGTGGAGAGGTCTGACAGAATGTGGGCCACTGGAGACGGGAATGGCAAACCACTTCAGTATTCTTGCCTTGAGAACCCCATCAGTTCAGTTCAGTTCAGTTCAGTCACTCAGTCGTGTCCGACTCTCCGCGACCCCATGAATCACAGCACGCCAGGCCTCCCTGTCCATCACCAACTCCCGGAGTTCACTCAAACCCATTTCCACAGAGTCAGTGATGCCATCCAGCCATCTCATTCTCGGTCGTCCCCTTCTCCTCCCGCCCCCAACCTTTCCCAGCATCAGAGTCTTTTCCAGTGAGTCAACTCGTCGCATGAGGTGGCCAAAGTATTGCAGTTTCAGCTTTAGCATCAGTCCCTCCAATGAACATCCAAGATTGATCTCCTTTAGAATAGACTGGTTGGATCTCCATGAACAGTATGAAAAGGCAAAAAGATAGGACACTGAAAGATGAACTCCCCAGGTCGGTAGGTGCCCAATATGCTACTGGAGATCAGTGGAGAAATAACTCCAGAAAGAATGAAGGGATGCAACCAAAGCAAAAACAACACCCAGTTGTGGATGGGACTGGAGATAGAAGCAAGGTTCGATGCTGTAAAGAGCAATATTGCATAGGCTACTCTTTAGGGCCAGAGAGTTTCCATGGGAGTCTCCCAAAGACTCAGAAATTTCAACAGTTGTTCTCTGCTTCAGAGATATAGAGCCTCACTCCAGTCTAATTTAAAAGAAAACCATCTTCCCAAGGGCTTGGAAATAATTAATATAACTTCAAAAATAAAATCATTTTTAATGGCACAGCACTTTCCCCAGATAATACTTAGATTAGTTTGAGGAGAATGTTGCCAAGATGAAAAACTGGTTGCTGAAAATGATTGCTTGCTCCAGAAAGGTTGCCACTCTATATTTCATGAGAGCACTAGCAAAGCGGTGTTATGAGGTTGGTATCATCATCACTATTTTTAAAATAAAACAGCCCCTGGGAGGGTCTTGGAGCTGAGTGAGGCTCAGTCCTGGGACTTCTTGTACCAAAACTTGTATAATTTCCTACTGACCAGCATGTGGCACTGTTAGCCACTATCTATTTCTGGTGACTCTCTCTTCTGACTTCTATGATTCTAATTTCCTCTGCTTTTTCCTCCCTATGTAACTGATTTTTATCCCCCTCTGTTTACTGTCTGCCTAGTCCTCAGAGACCGACAAATCCAAATAAGCTGTTTCAGAAATATATCTCAAATCCATCTTCTCTCTCTCTTTTTTTTTTTAGATTTTTAAAAATCCAAACACATAATTTTAAAAGGCAAATAGTGCTATATTGTCTCTAACTGAATAAAGCAATCCCATTCTGTCATCAACCTACCCCAGTGCTGGTCCTGCTTCCAAAAGGCAGAACTTCTGCATAGAGTTATGTAGGTTGTGCAAAACTCAACTTGAGGAGGGGAGGGTATTTAAACACTTTGTGAAGAGAATGACACCCTCTAGACTTGTGTAATCCATTAATCTTCACCACCAAAGATAGCCTAGCCAAATTGTATCCACTTTCAATTCTTTCAGCTATTTCCTCTAGTATTACCTTTAAGATTCTAAATAATAAACTTGTACAGCATTTTCCTTAATTCTCCAATATTGGTGATTATGTACTGAACTTCTCTGATTATGGGCTTTTCACCAGACCACCTGACCTGCCTCTTGAGAAACCTGTATGCAGGTCAGGAAGCAACAGTCAGAACTGGACATGGAATAACACACTGGTTCCAAATAGGAAAAGGAGTACGTCAAGGCTGTATATTGTCACCTTCCTTATTTAACTTATATGCAGAGTACATCATGAGGAACACTGGCCTGGAGAAGCACAAGCCGGAATCAAGATTGCCAGGAGAAATATCAATAACCTCAGATATGCAGATGACACTACCCTTATGGCAGAAAGTGAAGAGGAACTCAAAAGCCTCTTGATGAAAGTGAAAGAGGAGAGTGAAAAGGTTGACTTGAAGCTCAGCATTCAGAAAACAAAGATCATGGCATCTGGTCCCATTACTTCATGGGAAATAGATGGAAAAACAGTGGAAACAGTGTCAGACTTTATTTTGGGGGGCTCCAAAATCACTGCAGATGCTGATTGCAGCCATGAAATTAAAAGACGCTTACTCCTTGGAAGGAAAGTTATGACCAACCTAGATAGTATATTAAAAAGCAGAGACATTACTTTGCCAACCAAGATCCGTCTAGTCAAGGCAATGGTTTTTCCCGTGGTCATGTATGGATGTGAGAGTTGGACTATGAAGAAAGCTGATCACCAAAGAATTGATGCTTTTGAAACGTGGTGTTGGAGAAGACTCTTGAGAGTCCCTTGTACTGCAAGGAGATCCAACCAGTCCATTCTAAAGGAGATCAGTCCTGGGTGTTCATTGGAAGGACTGATGCTAAAGCTGAAACTGCAATACTTTGGCCACCTCATGGGACGAGTTGACTCACTGGAAAAGACTCTGATGCTGGGAAAGTTTGGGGGAGGGTGGAGAAGGGGACAACAGAGAATGAGATGGCTGGATGGCATCACCGACTCTATGGACATGAGTTTGAGTGAACTCCGGGAGTTGGTGATGGACAGGGAGGCCTGGCGTGCTGTGATTCATGGGGTCGCAGAGAGTCAGACACGACTGAGCGACCGAACTGAACTGAACTGTGGCTCAGCTGGTAAAGAATCCGCCTGCAATATGGGAGACCTGGGTTCAATCCCTGGATTGGGAAGATCCCCTGGAGAAGGGAAAGGCTACCCATTCCAGTATCCTGGCCTGGAGAATTCCACAGACTGTATAGTCCATGTTGTTGCAAAGAGTCAGGCACAACTGAGTGAATTCCACTCTCTGATAATGATGACTTCTCAAACTCCCCCTCATGATGTCTCCTCTTTTATCTTTTTTGTCTAAATTTATACATCACAGTTTCATTTCAATCAATATGCAGTAATCAACCTAATTCTGTGCTGTGCCTAGTTGCTCAGTTGTGTCCAACTTTTTGTGACCCTATGGACTGTAGCCCACCAAGCTTCTCTATCTACGGGGATTCTCCAGGCAAGAATACTGGAGTGGGTTGCCATGTCCTCCTCCAAGGGATCTTTCCAACCCAGGAATCGAACCGTGGTCTCCTGCATTGCAGGCAGATTCCTTACCAGCTGACCTTCTAGGGAAGCCCTGTTCAACTTGATTGGGACCACATAAATGCTGTTCATTCCTGTATCAAGTAGTGTACTATTATTATGGTTGCTTCCTTGTTCATTGTTAGTTTTTTCTTAGGATCAATATGTGCCTCTCCCCGACATGCATTTTCTTAGCATTCTATGTACCAATGACTCTGTATTCAGTCTCCTCATTTACTCCACCAAATTTGCAATACAGTTTGCTGCTGCTAAGTCACTTCAGTCGTGTCCGACTCTGTGTGACCCCATAGACGGCAGCCCACCAGGCTCCCCCGTCCCTGGGATTCTCCAGGCAAGAACACTGGAGTGGGTTGCCATTTCCTTCTCCAGTTTGCTATCATACCGTATTTTCATTTCCTTTTTCTTTTTGGCCTGGAGAATTATCTCCTGAGCCTTTAATCTTCCTGTTCTATGGATTGGTTACTCTCTAGTCAGCTACATGGCTCTTGTCCTGAGACTTTGCTTCACCACTAGCCTGGAAATTTCCTTCACCTTTCTCCTGTCCTTGGATTTCATGCTTCCCCTTTCCTTCCTGAGTGGAACATATTGCCTAGTAACTTCTTCAGACATGATACTTTGGAGGTAGGTTTGCTGAGATTTTTTAAAATCTAAAATATCTTTGTTCTGTCATCACAGATCTTGATAGTTTGTCTAATTGTATATTCCTAGAGTAGAAATAATTTTTCTCCATAATACTGAATGTAATTCTCCACTGTCTTATCATTTAAGACGTCTACCAGCTACTAAACCTTTGTATGTAACTTTTCTTTCTGGAATAGTTTTCCATTAATTCTTTCCTGCTGATATACTGAAATTTTATGATGTATCTTGTTGCAGCATTTTAAAAAATTTATCTTGGGAGGAACACTTCTTAGATTTTTAATACCTTTGTACTTTGGTTCTCCAAAATGCCCCCAGTTTATTTCCTTGATAATTTTGTTTCATCCATTTTTTCTGTTCCATCTTTCTATAATCACTATTAGTTTCATATCAGAGATTGAATCCTCGAATTTCCTTATCTTTTTCTCTTCTATTGTTTATATCTTTGCCCCTGTGTTCTACTTTGAATGAGATTTCTTCAACTTAATCTTCCAATTCTTCTTTTGAATTTTTATTTATTTATTAATTGCCTGTGCTGGGTCTTTGCTGCTACATGGGCTTTTCTCTAGTTCCAGCGAGTTGGGGCTACTCTCTAGTTTTAGCACTCAGGCTTCTCATTGTGGTGGCTTCTCTTGCAGAGCACAGGTTCTAGGGCCCATGAGCTCAGTAGATGTGGTGCACAGGCTTGCTCCATGGTATGTGGGATCTTCCTGGACCAAGGATCGAACTTGTGTCTCCTGCATTGATAGGCAAATTCTTCACCACTGAGCCATCAGGGAAGCTCCTTCTTTTGAATTTTTAATTTTAGTTATATCGCTAATTTGCAAAAGTTTTGCTTATTCCCTTATTGTTCCTTTTTTACAGAATCTGTATTTCTCTGAGAATGTTAATCATTGTTTTCCTTAAGGTAAGCTTTCTTCTGCTCCTTGTTTTGGAGTTCTTTTTTTCTCCCTCTGCTTTTTATGGTGTCAGCCTTTCTCAAAACTCTGGACCCTATACTTTCTGTTTATTTTTAAGACTGAAATACTAAGAGACTAATTAGATATCCTCTGTGATTGGGCAAGCTCAAATTATGGGCTGTGTTGTTTTCCTTGGGGAAGTGTGTGTGTGTATGTGTCCCCTTCCCTCCTCCTCTGCCAGGGCCTTTGAGATTCTCCAGAGAAGGGTGTTTCAGGCTTCTGTCATGAGGGTGTAAGGAAGGTTGTCTTCTGTAGGGTAAGGAAAGGGGACTGAGTACCTCAACGTTCAAGATGCAGGCTTTCATGTAATTCCTCTCTTTGCAGTCGACCACCTCATCTAAGCCCTCTGCCATGCCTGGTATCTAAATTCAGAGGCCTTCTGATTGAATTATTTAGAGAATAAATTCTCTCTCTCCCATCAAAGTGAGAGAGGGTTAATCACCTGGATATGCAGGATGGGATCTTTGAGGTCTAGTCAATCCTTTTTCATAGAGATTTTCAACTAATTCCTCTATTTTCGACTGTATACATCTATGCCTTCTAGAGCTCTTAGTACCTCTAGGCTTTTGTTCTCTTTTGAATTCTTCAGAATGAATATTATTGCTTCTCACTGATATGCCCATCCATAGTCCCTTAACTTTAATCTTTTTACGCTTTCTCTGCTCTGCTAAATCAATTCTCAACAGTCCATATAGGTTTTGTCGTTGTATATTATGGTTTGGGATTATGTTTTTTTTTTTTTCCTAGTTTCATCAGTGAGGAAACACATGTTTTATTCTAGTCCTTCTTATTGCTTTGGGTAATTTTTAAAAGACAGGTAAACAGAAATGTAAACTTAAACCAGAAGACGCTCATCACTTCCTTCCCTTTCCACTGATTAATTTATGTCTTCTTTGATTCTCTCCTCTATCTTTCAAGCATCATCTAGCTGTTCCCCTAGTTCAGTTTCTTTCCCTTCCAGTTCATCCTTCACAGATGCTCTGATCTGATTACATCCCTCCTCAGTTCAAGAATATTGAATGGCTACCCACAACAAACAGAACTATGACCTTCTCAATTTGGTTTCAACCAAACTTTCCAGTTTTATTTACCTCCATATTTGTAAATTTTATTTTTCAACAAGCATCTGTTGAAAAGTTGTCATATGCCAGGGCCATACTAAGTGGTGCATAAAAATACAGTTCATGTATTCAAAAACCAAAGAATCAGAGACAAAGTAATAAAACTCTTCTTTCTACCTGGAATCTGCTTCTTACCCATATCTGTCTATCAAAATTCTATCCCTTCAAAGTCAGTCTTAAGTAACAAGCCTCTTTTATCTCAGTGCTGGAATTAATCTCTTCCACCTCCCCTCACCACACTCCCCTAAGCTGTTCATGTGTACTGCTATTAGAACATTGAATCTGATTGCCTTAAATAAACCTGTAGATGTATATCTCCCTCACCTGATGGAGAAGTCCTTGGTGGTAAGGTAAAGATCTCTATTATATCAGAAAGCATTTTTCATAAAGCAGAAACTCAATAGAAATGTATTAGAAATAGCAAATTTTCCTGTTACTGAATTTAAGGAAAAATGTTCATTTGGTATATATAAGGGACACTGGATTGTTTTATCTTTTAACATTCAAACATTTATTAAACTTTTGTAGACCAGACCCTGTGCCATTTACTGTGGTTACAGAGATGAAGAAGACAGTCATATCCTAAAGTGGCTCACAGTCCAGCCAGGAGATGATAGTGCAAACAACTGCACAACATGTGATAGGGGTTGTAAAATAGGAGGGGGCTAGAATGGAAAGAGTCTAAGACTCTGCCTGGGAGGTGGGGAGGGCACCAGAAAGAAGGTTGTATCCAGCTAAGATTTCAAGGACAAAGAGTAGTTCCCTAGACAGAGAAGAAATAAAAGGGAAATTCTAATGGATGTTATTTTCACTTATAGCTATATTGAGGTATAAACACCCATAGTTAGTTAGTTAGTTCAGTCGCTCAGTCATGTCTGACTGTTTGCGACCCCATGAATCACAGCACGCCAGGCCTCCCTGTCCATCACCAACTCCCAGAGTTCACTCAAACTCATGTCCATCGAGTCGATGATGCCATCCAGCCATTTCATTCTCTGTCATCCCCGTCTCCTCCCACCCCCAATCCCTCCTAGCATCAGACTCTTTTCCAGTGAGTCAACTCATCGCATGAGGTGGCCAAAGTATTGGAGCTTCAGCTTTAGCATCAGTCCTTCCAATGAACACCCAGGATTGATCTCCTTTAGAATGGACTGGTTGGATCTCCTTGCAGTCCAAGGGACTCTCAAGAGTCTTCTCCAGCATTCTTGTTTAAATAGATTTACCCTTTTGATATTCAAATAACTTAGTAAGGACCTACTATGGACCACGTGGGCTTCCCTAGTAGCTCAGATGGTAAAGCATCTGCCTGCAATGCAGGAGACCCGGGTTTGATCCCTGGGTAGGGAAGATCCCCTGAAGAAGGAAATGGCAATCCATTCCAGTATTCTTGCCTGGAGAATTTCATGGACAGAGGAACCTGGTGGGCTACAGTCCATGTGGTCGCAAAGAGCTGGACACGAATGAGTGACTAACACACACACATGGACCAGGTACCATGATAAGCAGATGTTTTTAGTTAAATTATCATCTCTAAAAAATAGATAAAGGAATAGCACATTTTAATTCAACAAGGATTATATAGAGAAATGCAATAATGTAGTCCAGGTAAAGGGTTCTAATGATAATTCAAAGAAAAAGCTTAGGAGAAGGCACATAGATGGCATATATAATGTAGATGACATATCCATTAGGCAGTTTCTCTCAGATATCAACTGTCCCAGCAAACATTTGGCAAGAGCTGCATTGCAGTCAATCCCTGGTTGAATTCTCTGATGAGGGTCGGAAATGCCATTATTCTGAGATATTGATTAAAGAGGGATTCACATGTTTTACATGCCAGATGTGCAGGAGGTGGGGCTGACGGCCTGTGCTGGGTGGTTAGGAGCCTGATTTATATTCTCTTTCAGAGACAGTAGCAGTGTGCTTCTCAATGCAGTGGAGGAACAAAGTGTGTGTCTGTGTCTGTGTGTCTGTGTGTGTCTGTGTCTGTGTCTAATACTGACCTCATGCCAAGCACCATGCACTGAATGCTCTTTGCTTTATCTTTAATTTTCACTTTGATCATTTTGAGTTATGGAAATGCCTAGTGACACAGAAAGTGTTTATTTTGTTTTATCTATTATTGTTATTATTCATTTTCAAATTTAGCAGGAAAACTGCCAGCCAGTCTTCAGTCTATGTAGATACAGATATCCACCTTGGGACATATCTTTCTGTTTAGTGAAGAATTACTTGAGTAGACTCTCTTGCTTTTGTAAATGTAAGACAAATGGACAATCCAAGCCCCAGAGAAGGTTCTAATAACAATTGTATTGTGATTGACTATGTTTTTCTCTCCTAATTTCTCTGAATATGTGGAGCTCATAGGTAGAAAGGGACTGTGCACATTTGCATAGGACCAAGAAGTTTCAGGAAGGTAAGGGGTGGAAGGAAGCCTTTCCTTCTGAGGTCTTTGAATGAGATCTCCCCCAACTTAGATATCAGTGCCACAAGAGGTTTCACCTCTGAACCACAGGACCTATATCATGGCTAGCACATAACAGGTGCTCAATAAATCTTCTTGAATGACTTTAATCCCCAGTTCTTTATCTCACACACTTGCTCCCAAGTTTTCCAGACCAAAACTTTACTTTTCCTTTAATTTTTCATTCCTGAAATAATTAACCAAAATTTCAGCACTTCTAAAGTCTGTTTCTATTTACACACTCAGTTGAAAATTATAAAATCATGTCCTCAAGTAGAAGAGACTGTCTCCTCTTCTTGTTATAATAATCACAGAGAATGTGCAACCAGATTATCTAATATTTATGCCACATTGTTCAAATAAATAAACTAAAAAGAAGTGGTAGGTAATAAAAGGGTATTTGAAACCATTCAGAATTGAAACTGTATCCACTATTAGGCAGATGCTACTTCTTTCTGATTTCAGTAGTAAGTTTTCTTCACTGGAAGCTATGACAAAGTTATTGTTTTGAAATGACATATTGTTTATAAAAAGATTTTTAAAATTTTTATTTTATGTTGGAGTATAGATAATTTATACTATTGTGTGAGTTTCAGGTATACAGCAAAGTGATTCAGTTATACATATATCCATTCTTTTTCTGAATCTTTTTCCATATGGGTTATTAGAGAATACTGAGTAGTGCTCTCTGTGCAATACAGTAGATCCTTGTTGATTATCTATATTATATGTAGTAGTGTATATATTTTAACCCCAAACTCCTAATTTATCCCTCCTCCCACACATTTCCCCCTTTGCAACCATAAATTTCTCTTCAAAGTCTGTGAGTATATTTCTGTTTTATAAATAAGTTCATTTGTTTCATTTTTTTAGATTACACATATAAGCAATATCATATTTTTGTCTTTGTATGACTTCTTTTACTTAGTATGATAATCTCTAGGTCCACCCATGCTGCTTCAAATGGCTTTATTTTATTCTTTTTTTATGGTTGAGTAAAATCACTGCAGATGCTGATTGCAGCCATGAAATTAAAAGACGCTTACTTCTTGGAAGGAAAGTTATGACCAACCTTGATAATATATTAAAAAGCAGAGACATTACTTTGCCAACAAAGGTCCGTCTAGTCAAGGCTATGGTTTTTCCCATGGTCATGTATGGATGTGAGAGTTGGACTGTGAAGAAAGCTGATCACCGAAGAATTGATGCTTTTGAACTGTGGTGTTGGAGAAGACTCTTGAGAGTCCCTTGTACCGCAAGGAGATCCAACCAGTCCATTCTAATGGAGATCGATCCTGGGTGTTCATTGGAGGGACTGATGCTAAAGCTGGAACTGCAATACTTTGGCCACCTCATGCGACGAGTTGACTCACTGGAAAAGACTCTGATGCTGGGAAAGGTTGGGGGCGGGAGGAGAAGGTGACGACCAAGAATGAGATGGCTGGATGGCATCACCGACTCTGTGGATATGGGTTTGAGTGAACTCCGGGAGTTGGTGATGGACAGGGAGGCCTGGCGTGCTGTGATTCATGGGGTCGCGGAGAGTCGGACACGACTGAGCGACTGAACTGAACTGAACTGAACATTCCATTGTATATATACCATATCTTCTTTATCTATTCCTTTGTCAATGGACATTTAGGTTGCTTTCATGTCCTGGCTATTGTAAATAGTGCTACAATTCACACTGAGGTGCACGTATCTTTTTGAATTGTGGCTTTATAAAGGATATATCCCCAGGAATGAGATTACTGGATCATATGGTAGCCCTAATTTTAGTTTTTTTAGGAACCTCTATACTGTTCTCCATGGTGGCTGTACCAATTTAAATTCCCACCAAAGTGTAGAAAGGTTCACTTTTCCCCACACCCTCTCTAGTATTTATTGTTCATAGACTTTTGGGTGATGGCTCTTCTGACTGATGTGAGGTGATACCTCATTGTAGTTTTGATTTGCACTTCTCTAATAATTAGCACATGCTGCTGCTGCTGCTAAGTCACTTCAGTCGTGTCCGACTCTGTGAGACCCCATAGACAGTAGCCCACCAGGCTCCCCTGTCCCTGGGATTCTCCAGGCAAGAACACTGAAGTGGGTTGTCATTTCCTTCTCCAATGCATGAAAGTGAAAAGTCAGAGTGAAGTCGCTCAGTCGTGCCCAACTCTTAGCGACCCCATGGACTGCAGCCTACCAGGCTTCTCCATCCATGGGATTTTCCAGGCAAGAGTACTGGAGTGGGGTGCCATTGCCTTCTCTGTATGACCAACCTAGATAGCATATTTTAAAAAGCAGAGACATTACTTTGCCAACCAAGGTCCATCTAGTCAAGGCTACGTTTTTTCCAGTGGTCATGTATGGATGTGAGAGTTGGACTGTGAAGAAAGCTGAGCGCCCAAGAATTGATGCTTTTGAACTGTGGTGCTGGAGAAGACTCTTGAGAGTCCCTTGGACCGCAAGGAGATCCAACCAGTCCATTCTAAAGGAGATCAATCCTGGGTGTTCATTGGAAGGACTGATGCTAAAGCTGAAACTCCAATACTTTGGCCACCTCACTAGAAGAGTTGACTCACTGGAAAAGACTCTGATGCTGGGAGGGATTGGGGGCAGGAGGAAAAGGGGACGACAGAGAATGAGATGGCTGGATGGCATCACCGACTCTATGGACATGAGTTTGAGTGAACTCCGGGAGTTGGTGATGGACAGGGAGGCCTGGTGTGCTGCGATTCGTGGGATAGCAAAGAGTCAGACACGACTGAGCAACTGAACTGAAATGAACTGAATAATTAGCAATGTTAAGCATATTTTTGTGTACTTTTTGTTGTAAAAATATTCAAGCTTAAGACTTTGAATGGTTTTAGCTGAATTCCACTTAAAGTGTTTTTAAATGACTTTGTCGTCATCATTTAGGTGTTTTTAGAACTCTTTATGCAACTAAGTCAACAGTCTATCAATCTATGATTTGAGAGGAAATCAATGCCACTTCAGTTCAATTCAATTAACATACATTGAAAACCAACTCTGCGCCTGTTCTGAGTTGAAGCAAGGTTCAATCCATCTTAATCTTCTTTATCCACTTAACCCCTCAATTATCCCTCTATTCCTATTATGGGAATGGTCAGATTTAAGGCAATAATACTTAGGTTTAGAATAAGCATAAAGGAGAAATACTGACCTTCAAACTTGTCTCAAATATCTATCTGAAGGATTGAGATAAACAATGAAGGGTGGACAGTTAAATAGTCAATAACGCTGGCTCCTTGTTACAAATGTAAATGAAATTTCTCCTCAATTTATTCTACAGACTATCATAAATGTTTTTAAATTGCTATAGTAAATGGTCTTGGCTGTAATTTCATCTTTCGGTCAGGCAGCTTTCCTTGAAAAAGAGACCAAGAAGAGCAACCTTCAGACCAGATTCTAGAAATCACTGCTATTCTGACAGTTAACTCTCCCATACTGTTAAGTTTGTCAAAAGATGTCTGAAAAACATAAAATTCAGGAAGATGTTTTCATTTTCCTTGACATTATTATTTTTTAAATATGTTCCAGGGAATTATGCTAAGCACTTTCCCTACATTACCTCAACTAATCTCACAACAAATCTATAAAGAAGGCCTTATTGTCTTTCCTCATTTTAAATGAAAAAAAATGGAATCACAAGGCCAACAGGATGTAAAGTCCATATGGGAAGAGTCTGTTGTTTCTTTTGTTCCCTTCTATATCCTCAGAGCCTAGAACAGAGCCTGGAACTATATCAGTTCAGTTCAGTCACTCAGTCGTGTCCGACTCTCCATGACCCCATGAATCACAGCACGCCAGGCCTAGATGCTCATAAATATTTATTGAATGAATGAAAGGATGGATGACTAAATGGTATAGAATTTGCTCAAGGTTACATAACTAGAAAAGGATAGAGTTGGGACTCCTACTCAGGTCTATTTGATTTCAAAGCCTATGTTTCTAACTCTGCTTTATTTTCTGCCCATGGCTTGAAATTGCCTTTTAAGTCAATTCCAGACAACTAAAAAAATCAGCATATCCGTTACTTTCAGAGGCACCAATTGGCAAATTGAACCAGTTAGTCTTGCCCAGAAACTAGATTGGGAGTGGATGGAGCAGTCCTCATTTTAAGGGGTCCCAGAGAAAGGAATATTGATGGCTAACTTACTCTTCAGTTCAGTTCAGTCACTCAGTTGTGTCCGACTCTTTGCTACCCCATGAATCGCGGCACACCAGGCCTCCCTGTCCATCACCAACTCCCGGAGTTCACTCAAACTCATGTCCACCGAGTTGATGATGCCATCCAGCCCTCTCATTCTCTGTCGTCCCCTTCTCCTCCCGCCCCTAACCCTTCCCAACATGAGAGTCTTTTCCAGTGAGTCAACTTTTCGCATGAGGTTAGCTTCCATCAAAGTTAGGATCTTTGAAGACACATTGTGAGGGTTAGATAATAGCCTATATGAAATGGGCTTAACTTGGCACTTGAAATATAGTAAATAACACATTGTTGCC